>NC_142539.1:775833-969166 GCF_056151865.1 Erythranthe guttata | reverse complement strand
GCTATTGGTTTGCAGCATTCTGTACCAGAAATGCTGAACACAGACGAAGAAGACTTGGAAGGAAGCACAGAAGCTGACCCTTATGCGATGGAATCTGTTAGCACTTGTACAACAAGACAGAAAGGTAAAAAAATCGAAGGGAGAAAAACCGAAGTTGATAACTTGGATGACATTAAGGAAGAATGTAGCGGAACAGAAGAGGATCAAATGTTGGGTTCAGTTAGAGGCAAGTTTAATGACACCAAGAGAAAGAAGAGCAAAAAGGTTCTTTTTGGAAGAGGTATTGCTTAAATTTTCCCTTTTTCTTTGAAAACATTTAGTATTTTTTAGCGAACTTTACCGAGATAAATATATTCTTGATCTTTGTAGATGAAGGTTCAGAATTTGATGCCCTGCAAACTCTGGCTGATTTGTCATTGATGATGCCAACAGAAAATGAAAACGGTATGTTATCAGTACTTTTGGAATTTAAAAAAAAATTATATTGCTGGATAAAAAGATATTTAGATGTTTCCGTTGATGAAATTGTGCATTCAGTATATTACTCCCCCCATCTAATTATTTTGGTACTGTTGGACATGACGTAAAGTTGAGACGAGGGTTGAGAAACTGTAAATATTGCGTATCTTTCCTGTATTTTGTTTTACAATAATAGTTATGGTTTTACATTTTGCTTTATTGAGGACAATTGAGAAAAAAAGAATTTCTATCATTGATTATGGAGTCTAATCATTGGAACAATTTAGATATCGATTTCTCACTCATTACATCTCCATTATGAGTAGTTTTTTGACTATCACATGATTCAATTATTTTTCTCGTTATCAGAGTCGAGGGTGCAGTTTAAAGATGAACCAGATGACCAAGTTGATGAATCTGTGCCTTTAGAATCTCTCCCACCAAACCCTCCAAGAGAAAAACGTAGATCATTTGGAGTGAGAATGAAAGGGCATCTACTTTCTAGTTCCGAAGTTGCTTCCACCAAACAATCAAAAACCGGAAAAGGTTCGATTTTGGATATTGGTTCTGTACCTGAACAAAGCAAGGATTCCCATCAGCCTGTCACTAAAGTAACGAGAAAAAAACAAAAGATTCAAGTATCTAAGGTGAGAAAGGCTTATAATTTCTCTTTCATTGTTTATAATCATTTATGAATTTGCTCGTTTGGTATGGTTGGTTTTACTCTATTATATATTTGCAGATTCAAAAATCTGAAGCTCATCCCGACATTAATCTAAGTGAATCTCCGGGGATTGAGGTATGATACTTTTGGTTCCATATTGTTGTTTTTTAGAACATTTTTGTTAACATTATGACTTTTCTTAATGAAGCTGTTGGATAATCTCTCTTTTAGACTGGTTAAAACTTTTATTTCCTTGTTGATATACTATATAAATTACAAGGTTCACTGTATAACAATGATGCTTTCCTTATAGGCTGGAGATACAGGGAAGAAGCCAATGACTAAGAATAAGAAGTCATCCCATACCAGTTCACCTAAATTGATTAAACTTTCGGAAAATTCTTCAAGTGCCGATCTGAAAAAGGAAGGGAGTGACTCAGCCCAATCAGCCGTACAGGTTCCTGTATCCAACCAGGTTAATTTACCTACTAAAGTACGAAGTAGGCGTAAGATGCACCTAAAAACCCCAGTTGCTCGAAAAGATTTGAAATTTCCCGACAAAATCTCAAACGACGAGAGCAATCTGCCTCTCGGTTCTCTCAACGACGCAGCATTGAAATTCAAGGTTTTGCCCCCCCCCCCCCCCCCCTCTCTCTCTCTCTCTCTCTCTCTCTCTCTCTCTCTCTCTCTCTCTCTCTCTCTTATTCATTCAAGTCAAGAAATTCGATGCTTTCAAAATTTTTACTTTGCACTGTCGTGTTATATCGTACAGGAAAAACTATCCAATTGTTTGTTGAGTCAGCGTCTAAGAAGATGGTGCATTTACGAATGGTTCTACAGTGCAATTGATTATCCATGGTTCGCCAAAAGGGAGTTTGTCGAATATCTGAATCATGTTGGATTGGGCCATGTGCCGAGATTAACTCGTGTGGAGTGGGGTGTTATTAGAAGGTAATATATATTATATATATGCCTTCATCTTTTTAATAATTCAGATTATTTACTTTTTTCTGCTACCTTAAAACAGTTCTCTTGGTAAACCACGGAGATTTTCGGAGCAGTTCTTGAAGGAAGAAAAGGAGAAGCTTAATCAGTATCGAGATTCTGTTAGAAAGCATTACACAGAGCTTCGTGAAGGTGTTAGGGAAGGACTACCAACTGACCTAGCAAGGCCTTTATCTGTGGGCCAGCGTGTAATTGCCATTCATCCAAAAACGAGAGAGATTCATGATGGAAGTGTGCTAACCGTTGATCACTCTAAGTGTCGGGTTCAATTTGACCGGCCTGAGCTAGGTGTTGAATTTGTCATGGTAATTTAAATCCTATCTTGCATTTCTTGAATTTTTCATGTGAAGGTTGATCAACTAAATAATTGGACTTTTTTCGATGTTTGATTAGCCATACGTAACTCGATTTTTTTTCGTATTTGCTGCTTTGCTTTATGCAATAATTTTATTTTTTGGGCAGGACATTGACTGCATGCCATTAAATCCGTTTGAGAATGTGCCTGCATTACTCGGGAGACGTACAGTTGGAGTTGATAAGTTTTACGAGACTTTCAACGAACTAAATATAAACGAGCAAGCAAAAGAATTCATGAAACTCTCGCCAGGTGGCAATCTTGATAGCACCGATGGTCTTTATCAGCTGTCTTCTTTAGGGGGTCCCGCCACTCTGTTGAACCAGAAAAAGGCATTACTTCTCTCCCCTACCTATTTCGTAGTAAATGATAATTTACATTATATGTTCATGGAATTTTTTTTTTACTGATCTTGGAAAGGCAATAAAAATCGGAACACACGATTTATTTTGTTATGGAACTTAATTTTAGAACGGGAGTAACGGAATACTTTCGAACAGGTTGCTTCAGCAAATGCTAATGCTCGAGCAAGGATTGGAGCGGCTGATACTGCTAATTACATGCAGGCATCGTATTCTCAGCCTAGTACACTGGCTCAGGTTCAGGCGAAGGAAGCTGATATTCAAGCTCTTGCTGAGTTGACTCGTGCTCTTGATAAAAAGGTATCCTCGTTTCCAGGGTTGGAAACATTTTCTTTTTTTTCCTTTTTTTCCCAGGGCTTTATTTGTATTTGTATATTGGAGTCTTTTTTTTATTAGTTAATATTTACAATATATGCAGGAAGCTGTTGTTCTTGAGTTGAGGCGAATGAACGATGATGTGTTGGAGAATCAAAAAGACGGTGACTGCCCTTTGAAGGAATCGGAGCCATTTAAAAAACGATACGCTGCAGTTCTCATACAATTGAATGAAGCCAACGAACAGGTACCAGTCTTCGTTCTTTTTTCTTTTCTTTTCTTTTTTTCGTTTTTGAAACGTGCATATTTTTTTGTTCGATTTTCAAATTTAGATCACAACTTCTGATTTTCTTTGGCAGGTTTCTTCAGCTCTTCATTGTTTGAGAGAACGGAACACATATCAAGGAAAATACCCACTCACATTGCATAGGCCGTTGACCAGTCTTGCTGATCCTTCCGGAACTTTGACTTCTTTCAACCGTTCTTCCGCATGTCAAAATCAACAAACGGGATCCAATTTGAACGAAATCATGGATTGCTCAAGAACAAAAGCCCAAACAATGGTGGATGCAGCTATACAGGTATTAACAAATTACACTTTTGACCTTTACTTCGATAATATCCACTTCCGCTCTATACAAATCATTATGCTAAGTTTTTTATCATATTTGTATTAGGCGATATCATCACTCAAGAATCGGGAGGGAAATATCGAGAAAATTGAAGAAGCTATAGATTATGTAAACGACCAACTTCTTTCGGATGATTCCTCCACTCTTGTCGTAAGTTCTTCTACCTTCAACTATTTAATTAGAGCTTATGGTTCTTCATCTTATCCTGATCAATTTATTCATTTAATGTTTTTTTAAATTATTACAGACACCTAAATTATCAACTAACGCAAACGACATTGACGCACAAATTCCTTCGGAGCTGATCACAAAATGCATATCGACTTTGCTTATGATTCAGGTGAATTATAGGAAGAAATCAACTATATTCATTTTTTTTTGTATTTTCCTTACGATGACATCATCGATCTTTTCTTTTTGTGGTATGATTGCAGAAGTGTACAGAAAGGCAGTTCCCACCATCTGACGTGGCACAAATACTCGATTCTGCAGTGACGAGTTTACAGCCACGAAGTTCACAAAACATGCCGGTTTATGCGGAAATACAAAAGTGTGTGGGCATAATCAAGAACCAGATATTGGCACTGATACCTACTTAAACAAGTCTCTCTCTGTAAGGATTTCTTTTAGGTTTATATCTATATATATATGTTGCCTTTTCTGAGTCTGAGATGTAGATAATTAAAGTTGCTCTGTTTAGTTCAGCTCTCATATATATATATATATATATACATATATATATATATGTATGTATTAGATTCTTTTTAACTTGAGCAGATAGTTTTTTCTTTCAACTCTGTAATATTTGTTTTAAACTGTAATTTTTATTGAATGCGTAACAGATTGTATATTGATTTGTGAGAGAGATGAAATAAGTTAATGATAAGTGCTTTTAGCAATTAGAAAGATATATAGTTTTTTTTAACTATTATTTAATTTATGTTATATTTTTAATTAGAAATACCCCTAGGGGTTTTTTAGCAATTAATAAAGTATATTTAATTATAAATATTATTTATTTCTTTATTTTGGATTTTTTTTAAATATATAATTAATTTGATTAATAGCCACGTTTAATAATTAACACATTTATTTTTTTATTTTATTAATGTTATGTATTTCTTTATTTTTCTATATTGGTTTTATAATTTTTTTCATTTACATTTTACAGTTTTTCTATTTTAATTTTTTTTAATAAAATGTAAAAAATATATATTAAATATGTATAAATTAATTAAAAAAAACAAAAAGAGAGATGAGGTAGGAGAGTAATTTGTGGGTAATTTTGTGTTCTCAGAGGGGTATTATTGTCTTTTCCGCAACATTTCCTCCACCAACCGCACAAGCCGCGAGTGCGCAACACGAACTCGAGCTAGGGAGAGAAATGTCCTTAACTAAAACTATAGGGGTGTTAGAGTGATAATTTATGTCACAGGGACTCATTCTGCAGTTAGACATTTTACAGGGGTACTTTCTGCAAATAAACAGAAAATATTTGTATACAGTTAAAGAAAAACGCAGTACACCATAAAAACACACTAGAAAAAAACACGCATTACACCGTAAACACACACTAAAAAAACAAAATACACCATAAACACACACTAAAAAAAACACATTACACTAAAAACACACACTTAAAAAAAAACGCACTACACCATAAACACACACTCAAAATAAAAAATAAAAAACACACTACACCAAAAACAGACACTAAAAAAAACACAAGACACAAAAAACACACTTAAAAAAAACGCACTACACCATAAACACACACTCAAAAAAAAAAACACACTACACCATAATCCACACTCAAAAAAACACACTACACAAAAAACACCCTTAAAAAAAATGCACTACACCATAAACACACACTCAGAATAAAAAAAATAAAAAACACACTACACAAAAAACACACACTAAGAAAAAAATACAATACACCAAAAACACACACTTAAAAAAACACACTACACCATAAGCACACACTCAAAAAAAAACACACTACACCAAAAACACACACTAAAAAAAGCGCACTATACAAAAAACACACATTAAAAAAAACACACCACACCAAAAACACACACTTAAAAAAATGGACTACACCATAAACACACACTAGAAA
Organism: Erythranthe guttata; assembly: GCF_056151865.1. Taxonomy (NCBI): domain Eukaryota; kingdom Viridiplantae; phylum Streptophyta; class Magnoliopsida; order Lamiales; family Phrymaceae; genus Erythranthe; species Erythranthe guttata. Next base: position 963,252 of record NC_142539.1, on the reverse strand, counting down.
AAATGCACTACACCAAAAACACACACTAAATAAAAAAAATGCACTACACCGTATACACACACTAAAAAATGCACTACACCGAAAACACACACTCAAAATAAAAAAATAAAAAACGCACTACACCAAAACCCCAAAAACAGACACTCAAAATAAAAACACGCACTCCACCTAAACATACACTGAAAGAAAAAAAAACGCACCACACCTAAACTAGGGGTACAAACGAGCCGAGCTTGACTGTTTTGGCAAGCTCGAGCTCACGCGAGTTGGCTTGTCGAGCTCGAGCTTGAGCCTTTTTGTGTATTTTTTTTATTAATATTATTAGAAATTTATTATTATAAATTATAATAAAAAATAACCATTTAATTATTTATATGAATTATTATTTATTTTATATTAATTATATTTAAAAATATAAATAAATAAACAAATAAAATAAGCTCACGAGCTCACAAACAACTAAAAATGAGCTCGGACTCGACTCTTCAGAAAGCTCGAGCTTGAAAAATTCGAATTCGAGTTCGAGCTTTTATCGAATCGGCTCACCAAAATATATATTATAGAAGATGTTTATTGATAAACAGTCAAAATGGATCATCAAAATATCATTTAACTAATTTTTGAATAGTCAAGCAAAATCACAAATCGTATATTATAGCATACGGTTTTTGCAAAAAATCGCTGAAATTTGTAAATATGTATTTTAATATTTTATAACACTCAAATATATAGTATAGAAGATGTTTATCGATAACTAGTCAAGCAATATATCATCTAAAAATTATTTAACTAATTGTATACTAAAAATTATTTAACTAATTTTTGCCTAAAATCGTTGAAATTTGAAACTCTTTTTTTAATATTTTTAAACACTCAAATATATAATATAGTAGATGTTTATTGAGAAGAAGTCAAGAAATGGATAATCTAAAATTTATTTTATAATATTTTGAATAGTCAAGCAAAATCCCAAAAAATATAGTATAATGTAGGTTTTTGGGAAAAATCGTTGCAGTTTGAAACTTTTCTTTTAATATTTTTTAACACCAACATATAGTATAGAAGATGTTTATTGATAAGTAGGCAAAAATATAAATTATTTAACCAATTTTTGAATAGTCAAGCAAATCACAAAAAATCCTATACTATAGCACACACTTTTTGCTAAAAATTGTTGAAATTTGAAACTCATATTTTAATAGTCAAATATATAATAGAGATCATAAAATTCAAAAATTATTTTACTAATTTTGAATAGTCAAACAAAATCACAAAAAAATCGTATACTAGAGTACACACTTTTTGCTAAAAATCATTGAAACGTTCAAATCTTTTAATATTTTTTTCAAGATTCAAATATGTATAGAAAGAATATTCCAATCACAGCCTTAAATTCATGGCAAATGATACATTTCAAACAAAGTGGTTAATTTTGTTCAAGAATAACTATTCTAGTACTTAAGTAATTCACTGTCCAGGGGCGAGGGGTTTCGCCTTTTGGTGCAAGTAATTGACTGTCAGCATTTATACCTTGAATAATCCGAGTCACATAATCCAACGACTTACTCTAGAATGTAAGATTGTCGAGACTTGGTTTGGACATATATATATATATATATATATATATATATATATATATATATATATATATATATATATATATATATATATATATATATATATATATATATATATATATATATATATATATATATATATATATATATGTCCAAACCAAGTCTCGACAATCTTACATTCTAACATTCCATGGTGAATTACGATTCCAGCCTCAAATGCATGTGATCGATAAATCAGTGGGGTTGACAAAATTCGAATACGTCATAGTTTCAACTTTTTATTCGGTCTTTTCGATTTATCGTAAATATCAGCCTCCAATTTCTGCAAAAGTTATGGAGAGATCTCACTAAGTCTAATATAAAAACTGTTAAATGAATGTTCAGCAAACAGCATACCTTTTGTTTGTTCTTTTTATTCTTTTTCTTTTTCTTCTTCTGCTTATGTTTCTTTAAAACAGAGGTCTCTGTATTCTCTTCTCCATCCTCGACCTGTAAAATTCACAAAACGGGCGTCAATAACAGTTTGTTGTTAAGGTTATATACAGCAGAAAAATTGCACATATATATATATATATACATATGTATATATATATATATAAGATGTGTATAATGAAAATGTACCTCATAATCTCCAAAAGTATTGACATGATGAATAATTCTTCCAGATGTCGAAGTTCCACCTGAATAATTACACAAGGATGAATAAACTTAATGTCGTAATAAGCAATGATCAGAACCGTGTTTATGACAAGATTGTGTGATTGTGTGACATAGTTCACTTTATCAATATTTCAATAGATTTTAAAGAACTCGGAACTCTGACAAAGTCAAACGGAGACACCTCAATTAGGCTATGATAGCAACTACTTCTGAATGCAAACGCTCAACAAGAAACAAAAAGTTACAAAACAAAGAATTGAATACAAACTATAGATGCCCTCCATAAAGTCCCCTCTATAACTGTATAGTTGGCATGCAATAAGGTGAAATGAGTTACAAAAAGAAAACACGAGTAAGGTATCTTTTGAAATATTGATCATGTCTTTGAGAATATGTTACGCCCAAGCCTATCTGCCACCAGTCCGGTGCCAAACCTCGCCGGCGACGTAGCTAGAAACACTACAGACCAACCCGAAAGGTAAGCTCAAGCACAAAACAATATCATTTGAAACGAAGAAAACAAATGAGCAGAAGTATATCTGTATTCTCCATTTCACGTCTATTTATAGGGTTACAAACAGTCATTAACTGTTAAAACGACCAATTAAATGCTAAACGAACTTAACAACTAATCTCAGCTAAAACAACAATCGCCCAAATTATTCAAAGACTACAATGAAACGGTGTCGTTTGCTTGATTTTAAAACGCACCTTCTTCCTTTATCTTGTGCATTCGTAACAAAATATGATCAGACAGAATTCTAGATTTACTAAAGAACCCAATAAGAGAAATTCAGACACCAGCAAGTCTTATGGATGGTTTTGACCAAGATTTTCATCCAATTAATAGAAGTCTACATTGAATAGATAAACTACAATCCTTCTGCATACCCCTAAACAACGAGAAGTTTCTGAAAGCATTACCATTTACCAATATACTCATAGGAAAGACATTTCATCGGCGAAGTTCCAAATAAATTAATCCATTGACAGGTTATAAAACTCATAGTTAAAATACTTGATTTTGCCAAAACCATAAACTTTTGCTAACTGAAACAACAAAACACCCAAAAGAATGACAAACATCGACCATAAAACTCATCTTTCATGTCACATAAGAGAATAGAAATCATACTGCATTGAACAGTTTGTTTGGCATCTTTAACAGCTAACTCAACGAGCTTTGGATCCAGAGAAGCCAACCCATTCGGCTCCTGAAGCTTTCTTTCAAGAAATTTAGCCAAAGCAGCTGCCTTGTTCGTCTTCATTGGCCCTCCAGGGTGTGCCTGCCTACACATAACAAAACCCTAGTTACCACATATTCGTGGTTAAAATCATCCCATCAAGCCTTCCACTAACAAGCTAAATTTACAAGTTTATCAGCTACAGTAAGCTATTTTTTTCCTCAATTTATTCGCGTATGTTTACATCTGCACATTTACACTACATCACATTTGGTACAAAACACCATCCCACGGCATCGTTTGGGGACAAGGATAGAACTTGATAAACAATACAATCGAGGCGTGTCAAATATTCAGGGTTTTGGTTTGAAACTCGGAAAAGGGGTCCGGAAATTATCAACCATATGAACGACACTGGGTCCAACCTCAAACCATGTTATTACGCAATCCTATGAAGGACATCACCCAATACAAGGATTGTTCTATCATAAATCTCAAAACACAAGATAATCACATGTTATACAATCATGGACAGTGTAATCAATCATATCCAATTCAATCAATCCCATCAATCTTCCCAAACGACGCCCATATGTTCTACGAAAAATACAACACAACCGTCTCATTTTGAATATTATATCTACACAAGTGGTGGGAAATCAACTTGTATAGGCTGATAGAGCGCGGCGCAACTGAATTACATCTATGAATAACAAACCCTAATCACAAAATTGGCACCCCATTAATGAATTTCACGAAGAAAACCTAAGAACGGGGTGTACAGCGAAATGAATATTAGGCTGATGAACTCATTTTTCTTTTTAATTTTGAAATGTATGCATACATAGGTAGTGTATGTATAGGTTTACGAACCTTGATAGCGATCGGATTTGATTGGGTGCACATGGAAGAGGCGCGAATTTACTTCCTCTCAGCGCCTTTTTCTCGTCTTCTGTAAGTCCTTCCATCACACTCTCTCTCTCTCTCTCTCTCTCTCTCTCTCTCTCTCTCTCTCTCTCTTCCCCTTTTTTCTCTCTGCGTGTATGTATATGTCTGTATGATGTATCTATGGAGATTTCTCGAGTTATTCAAATATTTCTGATAACTTCCGTTTTGGCCCTTGTACTTAAAATAAATTACACAATAGTCATCATATTTCCATATTATATCACTTTTGCCCCTTTCTTCTCCAAAAACAAATTGCATCACCTGTATTTTTGGTGATTTTGATCGTGAAAAGGTTTTTTGGGACGATCCACCAATTTTATCAAAAATTTGTGTACTATAACATACAATTTTTGGTGAATTTTATCGTAAAATGGTCTTTTGGACGTTCAGCCAATTTTGCCTAAAATCAGTGTACTATATAGTATACAGTTTTTGGTGATTTTGATCGAGAAATAGTTTTTTGGAAGTTACACCAATTTTAACAAAAATCTATGTAATAGTATTCATTTTTTTGTGATTTTGATCGTGAAATAGTTTTTTGGACATTTCAGCAATTTTACTCAAACACTGTGTACTTAGTATACAGTTTTTTGTGATTTTGATCGTGAAATAGTTTTTCGGATGTTCCACTAATTTCACCCAAAAGTTATGTGCTATAGCATAAAGTTTTTGGTGATTTCGATCGTGAATTTTTTTTTGGACGTTCCACCAATTTTACCTAAAATATATGTATTAGAGCATACAGTTTTTGGTGATTTTGATCGTGAAATAGTTTTTTGGACAATCCTCAAATTTTACCCAAAATATGTGTACTATAATATACAGTTTTTGATGATTTGATCGTGAAAAAGTTTTTTTGACGATCAACCAATTTTATTAAAAAATTGTGTACATTCACCAAAAACTGTATGCTATAGTGCAAAAAATTTTGATAAAATTGGTGGATTGTCTCAAACAACTTTTTCACAATCAAAATCACAAAAAACTGTATACTATAGAACACAGATTTTGGATAAAATTGGTGGAACGTCAAAAAAAACTCTTTGACGATCAAAATTAACAAAACTGTATACTATAGTACACAGATTTTGGGTAAAATTGGTGAAACGTCAAAAAAAAATTTCACGATCAAAATCACCAAAAACTGTAACACACATTTTGGGTAATATTGGTGGAACGTCCAAAAAACTCTTTCACGATCAAAATTACCAAAATTGTATGCTATAGTACACAGATTTTTGGTAAAATTGATGGAACGTACAAAAAACTTTTTCACGATCAAAATCACCAAAAACTGTATACTATATATGTTACACAAATTTTGGATAAAATTGGTGGAACGATCAAAAAACTCTTTCACGATCAAAATTACCAAAAACTGTATACTATAGTACACAGATTTTTAATGAAATTGATGGAACGTGCAAAAGAATTTTTCACGATCAAAATCACCAAAAACTGTATACTATAGTACATAGATTTTGGGTAAAATTGGTGGAGCGTCCAAAAAACTCTTTCACGATCAAAATTACCAAAAACTGTATGCTATATAGTACATAGATTTTGGATAAAATTGATGGAACTTCCAAAAAACTTTTTCACGATCAAAATCACTAAAAACTGTATACTATAGTACACATATTTTGGGTAAAATTGGTGGAACGTCCAACAAACTCTTTCACGATCAAAATCACCAAAAACTGTATACTATATTATACAGATTTTGGATAAAATTGGTGGAACGTCCAAAAAACTCTTTCATCATCAAAATTACCAAAAACTGTATACTATATATAGTACACAGATTTTTGATGAAATTGATGGAACGTGCAAAAGACTTTTTCACGATCAAAATCACCAAAAACTGTATACTATAGTACACACATTTTGGGTAAAATTGGTGGAACGTCCAAAAAACTCTTTCACGATCAAAATTAGCAAAAATTGTATGCTATATAGTACACAAATTTTGGATAAAATTGATGGAACGTCAAAAAACTTTTTCACAACCAAAATCACCAAAAACTGTATACTATAGTACACAGATTTTTGGTAAAATTGGTGGAACGTCCAACAAACTCTTTCACGATCAAAACTACCAAAAACTGTATGGTATATAGTACACAGATTTTGGATAAAATTGGTGGAACATCAAAAAAACTTTTTCACGATCAAAATAACCAAAAACTATATACTATAGTACACACATTTTGGGTAAAATTGGTGGAACGTCCAAAAAACTCTTTCACGATCAAAATTACCAAAAACTGTATGCTATAATAATATAAAGATTTTGGATAAAATTGATGGAACGTGCAAAAAACTTTTTCACAATCAAAATCACCAAAAATTGTATACTATAGAACACAGATTTTGGATAAAATTTGTGGAACGTCCAAAAAACTCATTGACGATCAAAATTACCAAAATTGTATACTATAGTACACAGATTTTGGGTAAAATTGGTGGAACGTCAAAAAACTTTTTTACGATCAAAATCATCAAAAACTGTATACTATATATAGTACACATATTTTGGGTAAAATTAGTGGAACGTCAAAAAACTTTTTTACGATCAAAATCACCAAAAAATGTATACTATAGTACACACATTTTGGGTAAAATTGGTGGAACGTCGAAAAAACTCTTTCACGATCAAAATTACCAAAACTGTATGCTATAGTACATAGATTTTTGATAAAATTGATGGAACGTGCAAAAAACTTTTTCACATTCAAAATCACCAAAAACTGTATATATTATGGTACACAGATTTTGGGTGAAATTGGTGGAACGTCCAAAAAACTCTTTGACGATCAAAATTACCAAAAACTGTATGCTATAGTACACAGATTTTGGATAAAAATGATGGAACATCCAAAAAACTTTTCCACGATCAAAATCACCAAAAACTGTACACATATTTTGGGTAAAATTGGTGGAACGTCCAAAAAACTCTTTCACGGTCAAAATTAACAAAACCTGTATGCTATAGTACACAGATTATGTATAAAATTGGTTGAATGTCCAAAAACTCTTTCACGATCAAAATTACAAAAAACTGTATGTTATAGTATACAGATTTTGGATAAAATTGGTGTAACATCCGAAAACCTCTTTCACGATCAAAATTAAAAAAAACTGTATGCTATATAGTACACAAATTTTGGATAAAATTGATGAAACGTCAAAAAAACATTTTCACGATCAAAATCACAAAACCTGCGTACTAATAGTACACAGATTTTTGGTAAAATTGGTGGAACGTCCAAAAAATTCTTTCACGATCAAAATTACAAAGAACTGTATACTATTAGTATTTTTTGATAAAATTGATGGAACGTGCAAAAAACTTTTTCTCGATCAAAATCACCATAAAATGTATGCTATATAGTTCACAGATTTTGGGTAAAATTGGTGGAACGTCCAAAAAAATTTTTCACGATCAAAATTACCAAAAATTATATGCTATATAGTACACATATTTTGGATAAAATTGACGGAACGTCAAAAAACTTTTTCACTATCAAAATCACAAAAAACTGTATGTTATATAGTACACAGATTTAGGATAAAATTGATGGAACGTCAAAAAAAAAATCTCGATCAAAATCACCAAAAACTTTTTCACCATCAAAATCACCAAAAAACAGTATACTAGAGTACATAGATTTTGCATAAAATTGGTGGAATGTCCAAAAAACAATTTCACGATCAAAATCACCAAAAACTGTATGCTATAGTACACATATTTTGGATAAAATTGGTGGAACGTCCAAAAAAAATTTCACGATCAAAATCGCAAAAAACTGTATACTATAGTATACAAATTTTAGTTAAAATTGGTGCAACCTTCAAAAAACTATTTCACGATTAAAATCACTAAAACTGTATGCTATAGTACACATATTTTAGTAAAAAATGGTGGAACAACCAAAAAAATATTTCACGATCCTAAAATCAGTGTACTATAGTATACAGTTTTTGGTGATTTTGATCGAGAAATAGTTTTTTGGACGTTACACTAATTTTAACAAAAATCTATGTAATATTGTATAAATTTTTTGTGATTTTGACCGTGAAATAGTTTTTTGGACATTTCACCAATTTTACACAAAAACTGTTTACTATAGTATACAGTTATTGGTGATTTTGATCGTGAAAAAGTTTCTCGGACGTTCCACCTTATTTTACCCATAATTTATGTGCATAGCATACAGTTTTTTGTGATTTTGATCGTGAATTTTTTTTTGGACGTTCCACCAATTTAACCTAAAATTTGTGTACTAGAGCATACAGTTATTGGTGATTTTGATCGTGAAAAAGTTTCTCGGACGTTCCACCAATTTTACCCATAATTTATGTGCATAGCATACAGTTTTTGTGATTTTGATCGTGAATTTTTTTTTTGGACGTTCCACCAACTTCACCTAAAATTTGTGTACTAGAGCATACAGTTTTTGGTGATTTTGATTGTGAAATAGTTTTTTGGACTTTCCTCCAATTTTACCCAAAATCTGTGTACTATAATCAGTGTTCAAAAAATCGGCCGAGGCGGCTCGGCCGATTAATCGGTCTCTGAGGCGTAGGCGGTCCAAAACCTTTACGATTTTAGTGTAAAGGTTTGAAAAAACGGTTTTTTGCCTGTGAAGTGGTTTGAGGCGGTCCGAGGTGGTAAAACCTTTAAGGCGTGTCAAACTTCGGTGGCAAAAATCGGCAAAAAATCGAGCAAAAGTCGGTTTTTTTTTTTTTTTTTCAGAATAAAATTTGGGATTTTAATAAAAAAAAAAACGAGTTTATGTTTTATTTTGTTTATGTTAACTATTATTGTTAAACTTTAAATAACTAATGATGTATGCTAGGAATGTATGTAATTTCAAAAAACTTACCTTTTTATTTATATTTTATGAGGATATTTATGAATTACGATCTTATTATTATTAAATTTTTATTATGTTATTACGATATATATACATTATGGAGATATTAACATGTTTAAATATCTTTTTATCTATGTTTTGAGTATTTATAAATAATACCTACAAATATATTATATTAAATTTTAAAAAGCGATTTATTTCCGATTTATCAGCGATTAATCACCGCCGCACCGATTAATCATGAGTCGGTCCCTGGCCGCCTCTGACCCGATTACCGCTTTTTACAACCTTGACTATAATATACAGTTTTTTGTGATTTTGATCGTGAAATTTTTTTTTGACGATCAACCAATTTTATCAAAAAATTGTGTACTATATAGCATACAGGTTTTGGTGATTTTGTTGGGTTTCGGGCACGCATACGCAGCGGAAAACAAAAATTTATGCGAATTAAACGAGTTTAAAACGCACATAGTACATGCCCGATAATTTAAATCAATTAATTGCGTACCTTTGCGCTTCCAGCGAAATTAAAAACAACATACATGCTAATAAATTTAACCGAATTTAAATCAATTAACATGCTCGCGTTTAAACCAAATAACATGCTTGCAACGATTTGATCGATTACACATAATCACATAAAATAATACGAAACAAACATGAATACATAGGTTTAAACAAAACTCAAATCGAAACTAGGGTTTCGCGTGTTTACCTCTTGAAGCGTGAGGTAGGAGCGTATAGCACGTCGAGATTGCTACGGAAACCAATCCGTACAATCGGGGCAGCAATGGAGTGCAGCGGCAGCAGCGGCGGATTGACCACGGCGGCGCGTGAGCTTCACGCGCGGACTTCCGGGGCGGCGCGTGGGGCAGCGTGCGGCTTCGGCTCGTGCGTTGCTCCTCGATTCTTCGATCTACAGTCTTCCTCCTCTCGGATTTCACCTCGTATACTTCGATCTACTAAAACGTGGCACTAGACACGAAGTAGTTAGAATTAACGGAAGAAAAGAAAGAAGATAAGAATACCGAAAGAGATCGGCCAAGGGATGGCCGATTCCGGCGACGGGGCGGCGTCAACGGCGGAGGTGGCCGCGCGAGAGAGAGAGCGAGAGAGAGAGGTGGACGGCCGCTTTAGGGTTAGGGTTTTTGTGTGTGTGTGCAAGACCTATAAATCAAGTATTTATATGTCTTGCATAAAACCCTAGCGGGCTTAAGTTGGACCGGGCCCAACAGCTTAAGTTTGTTAGTATCTTTACTTGCTCGTCTCTCTTAATTCAATGACCAGAAAATTGCAACGATTACATTTTCGGATTCATTATAACTTCCTCGTCATTACGAGTGCCATCTCTCATTTTCCAACTTTCCAAAAGTGGAAACCCTAGTTCAGTGCACTTTCTAAATTTGGAAACTTCCCGATTTAGAAAGTTCACTAATACGTTCGCCTATTCTTTTCCTTTTCTTATTCTCATTCATAATTCCAAATTACGAATGTTGGACTCAATCATATTGACTTCCAATCGTGCAAAGATAAACTATTTTATCTCTGACCGTTTATTCAAAGATCTCATGTGCACGAGCAGTGTGACCCTCGATGGTTCAGGTGTAAGCTAGCCGTGGGCCCACAACCCTTTGTGGTCAAAACTCGTCCCCTTAGAGTTACGATTAAGATGAAACTCGTTTCACCTTAATCACCCAACGAATCAAGATTGGCGTCTAGCAACTACGCGTCATGATTCCCTAGATACAAATGAAGTGCCTGCAAGAACCTTCAGATATAGTTAACGTACAGTACGGTCCCTTCGATTCATATGTCCCGATCGAACTAGAGGCATTGGTTCATCGAGACCTCTTTATATGTTCGATGACGGTGCGATCGTTCTAAGTGTTGTAATCGTCACGTGCATGACTTAGAGAATCGAATTCTCTAATCATCACTTAGTCAGCTCTGGCCAGAGACTTAGAATGATTACAAACTTTCAGAACACACAGGACATCCAAGACTATTCTAGCGATCGAATCCCCGACTACAATGCACAGACCTCCCACTAGATATCGGACTGCACGAACACTGGCCCTTGGGATGGTCCTCGGTGGAACTCAGGGACAGGTCACGATACAGCTGGTCCTCTAGTGAAGTCACGGTGATGTCTAGGTCATAAGGACTAATGGTGTACAACTATACCATAGATATCTCTACTCGATTATTGGGAACCACTTAGAGATTTCTATGGTGAGGGAGTTCAGTGAACTCGTCAACTTACGAGCACCCACTTATGCATGCCAATATCACAATACCGTTTACTGATGAGATGCAGTACACATACACTAAGTGCTAGTCTTCTAATGGGAAAGGCCGATATCCTCATTGGTGGCGTAACCCTTCGACTAGGAACACGTTTAACAGTTATAATACTTAAGTAAATATCTCACGATCCTAACGATCAATTACTAGTACTTGTAATAACTGTAAGGACTATATCTATGCTTGTGACAAAGGGACAAAGATATAGAATGCCAAGGTGTTTTATCATTAATACGAATAAAGGTTCGTTTATTACCATAATAAATACGAAAGACCACAGCCAAAAGTTGGCTTGTTGGTCACCTACTCTAACAATCTCCCACTTGACCTAAAGCCAACTACCTATGAATCGCAATCCCATCGACTCTCGATGTTTCTCATGGACCGATCTCGGTAAAGGCTTCGTAAAGGGGTCTGCAACGTTCTCTTCCGAGGTGACTCGTTCTACTTTAACTTCACCTCTATCAATGATCTCTCGGATCACATGATACTTTCTCAGAATATGCTTCGACTTCTGATGAGATCTCGGCTCCCTAGCTTGCGCCAAGGCTCCGGTGTTATCACAGTACAACGGTACTGGATCACTAGCACAAGGAACGACACCCAACTCTTGGATGAACTTCCTTATCCAAGTCCCATCTTTTGCAGTTTCGGACGCTGCAATGTATTCCGCTTCGGTAGTGGAATCGGCCGTTGTGCTTTGCTTGGAACTCTTCCAACACACGGCACCACCATTAAGCGTGAATATAAATCCAGAATTCGACTTTGAGTCGTCCACGTCCGATTGAAAACTAGAGTCAGTGAAGCCCTCTAATTTCAACTCGGCACCCCATAGACCAAAAATATATCCTTAGTCCTTCGCAAGTACTTGAGGATATCTTTCACGGCTTTCCAGTGAGTCGGGCCGGGGTTAGACTGATATCTGCTTGTGACACTCACAGCATACGCAATATCGGGTCTCGTACATAGCATGCCATACATTATGCTTCCTATGGCAGAAGCATAGGGCGTCCTTTTCATCTCCTCGATTTCACTAGGTGTTTGGGGACACATAGATTTCGAGAGACGAACCCCATGGGACATTGGCAAGAATCCCTTCTTGGATTCTTCCATGCTAAACCGTTTCATAACGGTGTCTATGTACAGGCTTTGGGATAAGCCAAGCATCTTTCTCGCTCTATCTCTATAGATGCGTATTCCTAATACATAAGATGCTTCTCCCAAATCCTTCATTGAGAAACGTGTGGACAACCATGCTTTCGTTTGCTGCAACATTCCTACGTCATTCCCAATGAGTAGAATGTCATCAACGTAAAGCACTAAAAATATCACTGCCCTCCCACTAACCTTCTTGTATACACAAGGTTCCTCCGGATTCTTCTCAAAATCAAACTCTTTGATAGTTGAGTCGAACCTAATGTTCCAACTACGGGATGCTTGCTTCAATCCATAAATGGATCGCTGGAGCTTGCAAACCTTTTGCTCACTTTCAGAAGATATGAAGCCTTCCGGCTGCGCCATGTAAATTTCTTCCTCAATGTCTCCATTAAGGAAGGCGGTCTTCACATCCATTTGCCATATCTCGTAGTCGTACCACGCAGCTATGGCCAGCAAAATCCTAATGGACTTCAGCATCGCGACTGGCGAAAAGGTTTCCTCATAGTCAACACCTTGCCTTTGAGTGTATCCTTTTGCTACCAATCTAGCTTTATAGGTCGACACCTTTCCATCCACTCCAATTTTCTTCTTATAGATCCACTTGCAGCCTATAGGAACAATTCCTTTGGGTGGATCTACCAAGGTCCATACCTTGTTGGAGTACATGGAGTCCATTTCGGATTTCATGGCAGTTAGCCAATGTCCCATGTCCGCATCCGATACGGCCTCATTGTATGTTCTTGGATGTCGTCCAAGATCAACATGATCTTCATCATTTTCGAGGAGGAATAACCTATCCGGCATTTTCCGAACTCTTTCGGATCTACGTACCGTAAGTTCAGGAGGTATATTAGTGGTTTGTTGTATTGGTTCGATTACTTGTTCTTGCGTTTGAACTTCACTTTGTGGTTCTTGAACTACTTCAAGTTCTATCATGCTGCCCTTTCTATCGGATAGAAACTCCCTTTCCAAAAAGGTGGCATTTCTCGAAACAAACGTCTTTGCTTCTTTGACATAGTAGAACTCGTATCCCATCGAGTCTTCGGGATACCCCACAAAATAGCACAAGTCGGATTTACTATCCAACTTAACTCACACTAATCGCTTCACATAAGCGGGACAACCCCATATCCTAATATGTTTGTAGTTGGGTTTCCGGGAATGCCAAAGTTCATAAGGTGTGGATTTAACTGCTTTGGTGTTAACTCTATTCAGCAAATACGCGGCAGTACGAAGTGCATGACCCCATAAGTATGCCGGTAAGTTTGTGAACCCCATCATTGATCGAACCATATCTAATAAAGTTCGATTCCGACGTTCGGAGACTCCATTAAGTTGAGGAGTTCCCGGTGGAGTCCATTGGGATTGAATCCCATTCTCTTTTAGATAGTCAATGAACTCGATGCTCAAGTATTCTCCACCACGATCGGATCGCAGCTTCTTAATACTTCGTCCGAGTTGCTTTTCTACTTCGTGTCTAAAATCTTTGAACCTTTCAAATGTTTCAGACTTGTACTTCATCAAGTACACATACCCATACCTAGAATAATCGTCGGTAAAGGTAGCGAAGTAGTTATATCCACCCTTCGCACTAACACTTAGTGGACCACATACGTCTGTATGGATCAAATCCAAAAGACCCTCGGCTCGTTCCATTTTCCCTTTGTAGGGTGATTTGGTCATTTTCCCTTTAAGGCAGGATTCACAAATTTGTAGTGATTTCACGTCCTCCAAAGAGAACAGTCCTTCACTAACAAAATCGTTCATCCTTCTTAAAGAGACATGACCTAATCTAGCGTGCCAAAGTTGTGCGGGGTTTTGACCTATCTCCTTACGTTTTGCTGAATTTCGCCTTAGGGGCCCCCACTACCTTCACCCACTTCGAACTTGCTGTTTGGGAAGGGAACTCTTTCCTTTCTCTTGTTTTGGGAAGAACTCTTCTTTCCAGAAGTAGCAGCAATGAGAACATACTTCTCTTTCTTAATGGTGGACTCGAAGCCGACCAACATGTTCATTAACTCATCCAAGGGAGGATCTAGTTTGTTCATGTTGAAGTTCACTATGAACGATTCATATGAACTAGGAAGAGACAACAGGATCAAATCCAACGAGAGCTCGGCCGGGAGGGTGACATCAAGATTCACTAGCTTTTCAAGGAGAGTGATCATTTTGAGACAGTGCTCGTGGACCGAAGTCCCTTCGCGCAGTCTCGCTGTGATCAACTCCTTTGTAGCAGCGTACCTCGATGCCCTAATATTCTCACTATACATGCTATCGAGATGAGCCTTTATATCGAAAGCATGCAAGTGAGACTCATATTTCCTCGCAAGCGCGGGCTCCATGGCGGCTATCATATAGCACCTAGCATGAGTGTCATCTTTCTTCCAAACTTCATAAGTATCCTTTTCAGCATCAGTCGCTGTGGCAGGTATAGTGGCGGGAAGTCTCTCGTTCAAAACATAGAGACGCCCCTCAACAGTTAGCACAAGCTTAAGACTACGCAACCAATCTAGGTAATTAGGGCCATTGAGTTCATTGTCGAGGATTGACATTATGGGATTCTTAGACATGATTATCTGAGACATATAGAGAAGAGGATTATTAGAGATTCGCGTTAAATGATTGTTACAATTAAATGTTTGGACTTATGTTATTTAATTGTTCTCCCACTAATTTTATCGAGTTCCACTTCCCTCTAGTAGACAAACGAGAAAACTGATTTTTCTTAATGGGCTTTAGGTCCAATAGACAAATATAACCCGTAGTTAATCTAGCCCGATTATATTTGCCCAAAGGTAGATCACAATCAATCATATCCACAATATGACCCTAAATTAATTTTCCTCACACTTGATAATGACCTAAGTTAATCTCGCGAATATCAAAATCGTCGTGTGTCAAGTCTAACCTACCAATCAAAGATGCTCATAGAACTTGATTATGCCAAACTAATGCAGTCCCTAGTTAATCTAGCCGACCACGTTAATCCAACATAACCCTTTTCTATGGCTACCTTCATCGCTATGTCAATTGAATTACAGCTTACTTTACCATAGTACTCCCCGCTCACACGGCTTACTGCACTACAGCAAAGGGCTACACATAATCCAACCGTTGGCAGAAGGAAAGAGATAACTCAACAGATTGGGTCATTCTTTATAGCTTGAAATGATTCTCAATTAAATTAAGAATGAGGGGTTTTATTAAAAGTTTTATCTCATCAGAAGGTTTTGGATTGGTCTATGTGATTCCTACATCTATGTTCTCTAAAGGTATATGGAAGCGCATATTGTCCTAAGAGGAACATACGACCTAATTTCATAATTAATTACATTAATTAATTATCGGGTTTTTCAAAATAATTATAGAACCTCAACTAGCATAAATCATTCAAATAATGTTGAGGTACTAGTAATTAAGTTGAACTTATAATCAATATTATATATATGTTCTATTAATTGAAATCAATTTAACAATTTAAATCAATTTAATTAATCTAACACCTATTTACTAAAATAGATGATTGTCGATCCAATTATCTAATTGGGATTAATTGAAAATAATTTTCCAAAAATTAAAATCAATTTGTTTTAAGTTTAATTTTAGAAATCTGAAATAATTTTTTTTTTTTTTTTTTTTTCAGTGAACCGGTTCGGCCGACCGGTCTGACCGGTTCGGACCGAAGCGGTCCGGTTCTGCCCGGTCCAGCTGACCCAAATCAGTGGGCCGGGTCAGTCGGACCGGGAACCGGTCTGACCGACCCGAATCCACGTGGATTCGGTCAACTAAATCGTGCACAACCATCGAACCGGCCGGTTCGACCGGTTCGATCCGAACAATTAAAAAACCGATGTTTTAAAACAATTTCAGATCCGATTTTTCAATTTTAAACAATTTTAAAGCTGGAAAAATTCTAAACAATATTTCAAAAATATTTTAAACTTACGAAAACTCCCAATTACATAATACGACAATCGCTACTTTAATAAATCGAACATGCATATTAAAACGAACGCAATTAATTGCGCAACGAGCTTTGATACCACTGTTGGGTTTCGGGCACGCATACGCAGCGGAAAACAAAAATTTATGCGAATTAAACGAGTTTAAAACGCACATAGTACATGCCCGATAATTTAAATCAATTAATTGCGTACCTTTGCGCTTCCAGCGAAATTAAAAACAACATACATGCTAATAAATTTAACCGAATTTAAATCAATTAACATGCTCGCGTTTAAACCAAATAACATGCTTGCAACGATTTGATCGATTACACATAATCACATAAAATAATACGAAACAAACATGAATACATAGGTTTAAACAAAACTCAAATCGAAACTAGGGTTTCGCGTGTTTACCTCTTGAAGCGTGAGGTAGGAGCGTATAGCACGTCGAGATTGCTACGGAAACCAATCCGTACAATCGGGGCAGCAATGGAGTGCAGCGGCAGCAGCGGCGGATTGACCACGGCGGCGCGTGAGCTTCACGCGCGGACTTCCGGGGCGGCGCGTGGGGCAGCGTGCGGCTTCGGCTCGTGCGTTGCTCCTCGATTCTTCGATCTACAGTCTTCCTCCTCTCGGATTTCACCTCGTATACTTCGATCTACTAAAACGTGGCACTAGACACGAAGTAGTTAGAATTAACGGAAGAAAAGAAAGAAGATAAGAATACCGAAAGAGATCGGCCAAGGGATGGCCGATTCCGGCGACGGGGCGGCGTCAACGGCGGAGGTGGCCGCGCGAGAGAGAGAGCGAGAGAGAGAGGTGGACGGCCGCTTTAGGGTTAGGGTTTTTGTGTGTGTGTGCAAGACCTATAAATCAAGTATTTATATGTCTTGCATAAAACCCTAGCGGGCTTAAGTTGGACCGGGCCCAACAGCTTAAGTTTGTTAGTATCTTTACTTGCTCGTCTCTCTTAATTCAATGACCAGAAAATTGCAACGATTACATTTTCGGATTCATTATAACTTCCTCGTCATTACGAGTGCCATCTCTCATTTTCCAACTTTCCAAAAGTGGAAACCCTAGTTCAGTGCACTTTCTAAATTTGGAAACTTCCCGATTTAGAAAGTTCACTAATACGTTCGCCTATTCTTTTCCTTTTCTTATTCTCATTCATAATTCCAAATTACGAATGTTGGACTCAATCATATTGACTTCCAATCGTGCAAAGATAAACTATTTTATCTCTGACCGTTTATTCAAAGATCTCATGTGCACGAGCAGTGTGACCCTCGATGGTTCAGGTGTAAGCTAGCCGTGGGCCCACAACCCTTTGTGGTCAAAACTCGTCCCCTTAGAGTTACGATTAAGATGAAACTCGTTTCACCTTAATCACCCAACGAATCAAGATTGGCGTCTAGCAACTACGCGTCATGATTCCCTAGATACAAATGAAGTCCCTGCAAGAACCTTCAGATATAGTTAACGTACAGTACGGTCCCTTCGATTCATATGTCCCGATCGAACTAGAGGCATTGGTTCATCGAGACCTCTTTATATGTTCAATGACGGTGCGATCGTTCTAAGTGTTGTAATCGTCACGTGCATGACTTAGAGAATCGAATTCTCTAATCATCACTTAGTCAGCTCTGGCCAGAGACTTAGAATGATTACAAACTTTCAGAACACACAGGACATCCAAGACTATTCTAGCGATCGAATCCCCGACTACAATGCACAGACCTCCCACTAGATTTCGGACTGCACGAACACTGGCCCTTGGGATGGTCCTCGGTGGAACTCAGGGACAGGTCACGATATAGCTGGTCCTCTAGTGAAGTCACGGTGATGTCTAGGTCATAAGGACTAATGGTGTACAACTATACCATAGATATCTCTACTCGATTATTGGGAACCACTTAGAGATTTCTATGGTGAGGGAGTTCAGTGAACTCGTCAACTTACGAGCACCCACTTATGCATGCCAATATCACAATACCGTTTACTGATGAGATGCAGTACACATACACTAAGTGCTAGTCTTCTAATGGGAAAGGCCGATATCCTCATTGGTGGCGTAACCCTTCGACTAGGAACACGTTTAACAGTTATAATACTTAAGTAAATATCTCACGATCCTAACGATCAATTACTAGTATTTGTAATAACTGTAAGGACTATATCTATGCTTGTGACAAAGGGACAAAGATATAGAATGCCAAGGTGTTTTATCATTAATACGAATAAAGGTTCGTTTATTACCATAATAAATACGAAAGACCACAGCCAAAAGTTGGCTTGTTGGTCACCTACTCTAACAGATTTTAGGTAAAACTGGCGGAACATCCAAAAAACTATTTCACGATCAAATTCACCAAAAATTGTACGCTATAGTGCACAATTTTTTGATAAATTGGTGGATTGTCTCAAACAACTTTTTCACGATCAAAATCACCAAAAAAATGTATGCAATAGTACACATATTTTGGGTAAAATTGGTGGAACGTCCCAAAAACTTTTTCACGATCAAAATCACCAAAAACTGTATACTCTAAGTACATAGATTTTGTGTAAAATTGGTGGAATCTCCAAAAAAACTATTTGACGATCAAAATCACCAAAAACTGTATGCTATAATACATAGATTTTGGATAAAATTAGTGGAACGTCCAAAAAACTTTTTCACGATCAAAATCGCCAAAAACTATATACTATAGCATACAAATTTTAGTTAAAATTGGTGCAACCTCCAAAAAATTATTTCACGATTAAAATCACCAAAACTGTATACTATAGTACACATATTTTAGTAAACATTTGTGGAACAACCAAAAAAACTATTCACGATCCTAAAATTAGTGTACTATATAGTATACAGTTTTTTGTGATTTTGATCGAGAAATAGTTTTTTGGACGTTACACCAATTTTAACAAAAATCTATGTAATATTGTATACAGTTTTTGGTGATTTTGATCGTGAAGTAGTTTTTTGGACATTCCACCAATTTTTACGCAAAATCTAGTATACAGTTTTTTTTGTGATTTTGATGGTGAAAAAGTTATTGGGACGTTCCACTAATTTTACTCAAAATTTGTGTACTATTGTATACATTTTTTTGGTGATTTTGATCGTTAAAAAGTTGTTTGAGACAATCCACCAATTTTATCAAAACATTGTGCACTATAGTATACAGTTTTTCGTGATTTTGATCGAGAAATAGTTTTTTGGACTACAAAAATCTTTGTAATATTGTATACATTTATTGGTGAATTTGATCGTGAATTTTTTTTTCACACGTTCCACCAATTTTACCCAAAATTTATGTACTATAGCATACAGTTTTTGGTGATTTTGATAGTGAAAAGTTTTTCGGACGTTCCACCAATTTTACCCAACATTTATGTACTATAGCATAATTTTTTTGGTGATTTTGATCGTGAAAAAGTTTTTTGGACGTTCCACCAATTTTACCTAAAATTTGTGTACTAGAGCATACAACTTTTGGTGATTTTGATCGTGAAATAGTTTTTTGGACTTTCCTCCAATTTTACCCGAAATCTGTGTACTATAATATACAGTTTTTGCTGATTTTGATCGTTAATTTTTTTTTTTGACGATCAACCAATTTTATCAAAAAATTGTGTACTATAGCATACAGTTTTTGGTGATTTTTTGTAAAATTGGCGGAACGTCCAAAAAATTATTTCACGATCAAATTCACCAAAAAATGTACTCTATAGTGCACAATTTTTTGATAAATTGGTGGATTGTCTCAAATAACTTTTTCACGATCAAAATCACCAAAAACAATGTATGCAATAGTACACAGATTTTGGGTAAAATTGGTGGAACGTCCCAAAAACTTTTTCACGATCAAAATCACCAAAAACTTGATACTAGAGTACATAGATTTTGCGTAAAATTGGTGGAATCTCCAAAAAACTTTTTGACGATCAAAATCACCAAAAACTTTATGATATAGTACACATATTTTAGATAAAAATTGTGGAATGTCCAAAAAACTATTTCACGATCAAAATCACCAAAAACTGTATGCTATAGTACACAGATTTTGGATAAAATTGGTGGAACTTCCAAAAAACTTTTTCACGATCAAAATCGCCAAAAAACTGTATATTATACAAATTTTAGTTAAAATTGGTGCAACCTCCAAAAAACTATTTCACGATTAAAATCACTAAAACTGTATACTATAGTACACATAATTTAGTAAAAATTGGTGGAACAACCAAAAAAACTATTTCACGATCTTAAAATCAGTGTACTATAGTATACAGTCTTTGGTGATTTTGATCGAGAAATAGTTTTTTGGACATTACACCAATTTTAACAAAAATCTATGTAATATTGTATACAGTTTTTGGTGATTTTGATCGTGAAATAGTTTTTTGGACATTCCACCAATTTTACAAAAAAATCTATGTACTCTAGTATACAGTTTTTGGTGATTATGGTGAAAAAGTTTTTGGGACATTCCACCAATTTTACCCAAAATCTGTGTACTATTGTATACATTTTTTTGGTGATTTTGATCGTGAAAAAATTGTTTCAGACAATCCACCAATTTTATCAAAAATGTGTGCACTATAGCATACATTTTTTTGGTGATTTTGATCGAGAAATAGTTTTTTGAACGTTACACCAATTTTAACAAAAATCTATGTAATATTGTATACATTGATTGGTGATTTTGATCGTGAAAAAGTTTTTCGGACGTTCCACAAATTTTACCCAAAATTTATGTACTATATCATACATTTTTTGGTGATTTTGATCGTGAAATTTTTTTTTGGACGTTCCACCAATTTTACCTAAAATTTGTGTACTAGAGCATACAGTTTTTTGTGATTTTGATCGTGATATAGTTTTTTGGACTTTCCTCCAATTTTACCCAAAATCTGTGTACTATAATATATAGTTTTTTGTGATTTTGATCGTGAAAAAGTTTTTTTGACGATCAACCAATTTTATCAAAAAATTGTGTACTATAGCATACATTTTTTGGTGATTTTGGGTAAAATTGGCGGAACGTCCAAAAAACTATTTCACGATCAAATTCACCAAAAAATGTATGCTATAGTGGACAAAATGTTTGATAAAATTGGTGGATTGTCTCAAACAACTTTTTCACGATCAAAATCACCACAAAAATGTATACAATAGTATACAGATTTTGGGTAAAATTGGTGGAACGTCCCAAAAACTTTTTCACGATCAAAATCACCAAAAACTGTATACTAGAGTACATAGATTTTGCGTAAAATTGGTCGAATGTCCAAAAAACAATTTCACAATCAAAATCACCAAAAATTGTATGCTATAGTACACATATTTTAGTAAAAATTGGTGGAACGTCGAAAAAACTATTTCACGATCAAAATCACCAAAAACAATGTATTATAAGTACACAGATTTTGGGTAAAATTGGCGGAACGTCCAAAAAACTATTTCACGATCAAAATCACCAAAAAATGCATTCTACAGTACACATTTTTTTGTATAAAATTGGTGTATCGTCTCAAAAACCTTTTTCACGATCAAAATCACTAAAAA
Organism: Erythranthe guttata; assembly: GCF_056151865.1. NCBI lineage: Eukaryota > Viridiplantae > Streptophyta > Magnoliopsida > Lamiales > Phrymaceae > Erythranthe > Erythranthe guttata. The sequence continues at coordinate 941,016 of NC_142539.1, read as the reverse complement.
ATTGTACACGGATTTGGGGTAAAATTGGTGGAACATCCCAAAAAACTTTTTCACGATCAAAATCACCAAAACGGTATGCTCTAGTACACAAATTTTGAGTGAAATTGGTGGAACGTCCATAAAAAAATTTCAAGATCAAAATCACCAAAAACTGTATACTTGTAATACACAATTTTTGAGTAAAATTGGTGAAACGTCCAAAAAACTATTTCACGATCAAAATCACCAAAAAAATGTATACAATATTACATAGATTTTAGTTAAAATTGGTGCAACGTCCAAAAAACTATTCCTCAATCAAAATCACCAAAAACTGTATACTATATAGTACACAAATTTTGCGTAAATTTGATGGAACATCGAAAAATAAAATTCACGATCAAAATCACCAAAAACTGTATACTATAGTACATAAATTGGTGCACATATTTTAGTTAAAATTGGTGCAACGTCCAAAAAACTATTTCACGATCAAAATCACAAAAAACTGTATACTATAGTACATAAATTTTAGTTAAAATATGTCGAGCGTCCAAAAAATTATTTTACGATCAAAATCACCAAAAATGGTGTAGTATAAGTACACAAATTTTGGGTAAAATTGGCGGAACGTCCAAAAAACTATTTCACAATCAAATTCACCAAAAACTGTATACTATAGTACACACATTTTTTTATAAAATTGGTGGATTGTCTCAAAAAACTTTTTCAAAATCATAAAAATTTATAAAAGCATGTAATAGCAATTAACGAAACTACCGATTATTGAAATTCGGCACCAGAACTAAAAAATCGAGATACATAAAACTCAAGAAGAGCATAATTATTGTTATTTCTTGTGTTCAACAACAATAATAATAAGCATAAAAGGGATATTCAAATGTTCTGTAGTTCTTTTTTCCTTTTTCTGGAACTAGTTCAATTTAATTCAAAAAAAAAAAAAAAGCATCACCACACGGAGAGGGCGATCGGCCAATCAAGACAAAGACTAATTCGACAAACAAAGAGAGAATGTGCACAATTTTTTTTTAAATATCAAAAAAGGACTTTTAATCGATTATCCAATAAATAAAATTTCCCTTATTAGTTTCCCAATCTTCTGCAGCAGAAACACGGTTAGCTGCTCCTGCACTTCTTTTTACGGCAAACGACAACATAAGGGAGACTTAAGCAGGGTTTTCAGACCTCCTTTTCTCAGCCGAATTTCATCGGCCAAATGCATTTATACTGCCTTTCTTTTTTTTTTCTTTTTTTGCTTTTTGCCCGACATTTAAATACCCAAAAGGAATCGGAAAATATCACCCACTGAGATGATACCTTCTACACGTTTGCTTCCAGCTTCAACAATAACAAGGCGTCTAACACCTGAGAGAATAAATAACCATTGTCAAGTATAAGGAAATATCTTAAAATCGAACGAGAGAAAAAAGAGAGGGGTAAAAAAGGTAACCTGGCTGTGATAGTCTTTCCAAGATCTTATGGATTGGGTCAGACCTTAAGCACATATGACACTTTTGATTGTTGTACCCGTATGTCGAAAACGGGTCATCTCTGTACTGCAATGCCTTTATTAACGAAAACGGAGATAGTAAATAAATAAATAAAAATAAAAATAAAAAACAAAAAGGGTCATCTTAGTACGAAATACAGGTAAATTGTTCAAGCATGTAAGGCTAAAAAACAATATGCTTACCTGATGAATAGTTATTTCTTCAAGATTGACGTGCGCATATATTTTGTCCTTTGCTAAAGTAGTTATGTCGCTGCAAAACCAAATAAAATATACAATTAATGTATGTATGACAACAGACTCCAAGTCTCGAGAAATAATTCACAAGCCAGAGATGGTACAGTATTTAATACTAACCTTCGAGAATATACATCCAATAAAGAGTCATTATCATCAACAATTGGTATCGAGCTAACTTGTGCTGTGCAGAAGAAGAAAGACAACAAATTATGTAAGTGTCGGAATACCACATCGTAATTCTGAAATTCTGAAATATGAAATACAACTTAAACAATTCACTAAATATTTCTGCACGTCTGAAATTGAATTACAGAATTCATCAACAGTTATATGCTCCTGGTAGGAATTCTTGTCAATTGTCATAACTTTCCTCATTATGTAAATTGATTTTTCGAGACAAAATACCATGTAAAAAGAATATTCCCTTGCATAATACTACCGGAACATTTTGGAACTAAGACTGAAAGGTACCATTTGAATATGGTCTCGTCCAGTTAATCACAAGGAGATGACAGGATTAAATGGTCAAGGAGAGAGTGATACTTCAAAAAATAAATTGGTAGTTCTGTGCAAGCAGATGAAGGAGAAAGGATAAGGTTGAAATAGAGATAAGATTGCTCTCATAAGTGTTCTTCAAATTTTAGATACCTTGAAGCAATAAATTCAGTGCTGCACCAAGTGAAGCACTCGGTCTCAACATTGCCAATGGCTGCCGATTCGGCTCTCCGATTTTTGGAACCCAAGTGCCAACAGGGACAGCACAAAGTGGGTACTGAAGTATCGGTAGTGAGCTTGGTGAGTGTTTGAAAAAACGGCAAATACCTGTAAAGCAACAGACAAATCGATATATCAGGATAGGAAAAGTTCTTACATTCCTCGTATTGAGGTTTTAACATAGACATAAACTCGAATAGAAAAGTGGTTGGTTAATTTTTCCTCACATTTAAGTATTCCAGAAAGTGAAGCAAGATGCAACAGACGTGGGTTTGAAGCATCTGACGACAAAGAATGAAGAATGGGAACAGTGGCAACACCATTTTGCAAAATCTTCAAAGCAACTTCCTTCAAACTGTCGTCTGGCCCAGCCTGTATACCATCTCCAGGTTAAATTGGAATACCAATTTTAGAGAACATAAGAGAAGAATGTTGCTTGAACAGAACCAGATAATCTATTTATCAGACTATCGGAGACGGATTTAGATAAGTAAAAAAGGGTATCAAGAAGGTATTTATTTCCACAAGAGCGAAAATCAAGAATTTCCGCAGCATAACATATGTCGCCTAATCAATCATAAAACCTACTTTTTCTTCGGTTACTAAACAGTTGGCCTTTCCGCAACTTTAAACTCCCAAAAAATGATACACATGCTCTGTAAATTATGATCATACCAGATTATACAAGGAAGAAATGAAAATGCCTACAAATGAGGAGATTTTCAATCATAAAATATTGCAGACAAAGCCAGCTTTTTACTTGTTTTTTCTTATTAGTGTAAGTTTCATTGAAGAAGTTCATGAGGAAGAAGCTAGAACCACAACCGCGTTACCTATTCTATTCGTGTTTGAGCATTAAAATCTTAAACTCTTCTAAAGAGCAAAAATTTACATGCTGTTACATTCAGCACATCGGTATTCAGACTTACTTGCACAAGCTGTCTTGGAACAGCACTTCCTAGCCCATTAACTTGAGTGCTCAGATATAGTTTTGCTTCTTTCCATGCAGATATTGTGTGTGTCTCAAGCTCTTCCTCGGTCAAATTGGACCCATGAGTGCCAAGCTGCCACAGTGTGACAAAAAACATACTTCAACACTTAACAGTACATAAAGCAGCAATCATATGAAAAATATGCTCGATAATAAAGAAAGGATTTGGGTTCCATTTGGATTTGAGTAATTCCTCTCCACATAACGATAAGCAAACATATGAATAATGTGCAAAATAAAACTCAGTAAAAGGAGGATATATATGCTGAAGAAAAATGAATCATTACAAAGTAATGACATTAGCTCAGTGTATACCTCTCTCATAATCAAAATAAAATCCAATACGCTGAGAACTCCAACAAATTTTGCCTTTGAGAAGTCCCATAAAGGTGCCGTCGAGATCCCCTGGAAAGAATTTGCTGGTTTAGAAGTAGAAAATGGGAAAGCATTTGAACAAAGCATCAGAAGAGTGTGTGGACTATAGATTATCCACACACGACTTGGTAGGGGCAGATTACTTACAAGAGCACGGATTCTTATAGAACTTGGAAAAAGAAAAGTGAGATGAAGACCCAAAAACATTAATTAAGGTACCTGCTCGTGCAGAATATGAAACGCTTGCTTTACGGGCAGGTCTACATCCAAAGCGATAACCTGCAAACAATTCAACCAATCAAACAAAGTAAAGACAAAGAAAATCAATGTAAAAAGATAGGATCAGAATAAGATATAATCATCCTAACCTTCCCAGATTCAGGAAGCAACTCATAGGCCATGTGTGTTGACAAAAACACAGCAGTACGATGCCTAGAAATCTCTAAATCTGCCTCTGATATTATTGGAAAAGACTCGGGCGATGTACCATCTGTCACTCGAACCTGTGATGATGATGACAAATAGTGGATAATGTAAACCAACTCTTTTTTTTTTTTTTTGCTGTGACTCGTCACTAAAGGAAGCAAGGAAGCACACAAAATAATCTGACACTATAGTAGCAATATCAGAAAGTTTTAGACTTGACAATTCTTGAAATCAGTTTAATGATACACCACATTTTTTTCAGATTCAGTTCCCAATTAATTCAAGGCTTCAAGCACTTTTTCTCGGAACAAAACAGTCTCGGATGTTTTTAACACATTTAAGGAGTATTCCAATCTACTTTTAGTTTATGGCCATTTGCAAATAGCAATAATATAGTTAAAAGGCATATTACCCAAATAAAGCTAATAAGAGAAACGAAACAAGCCACTTATTCCTAGATTTTTACACACACGTGCTCAATTGGAGCACTAGGAAAATGATTGAAATTGGGAGACATATAGTTAAAATGATAGTTTTTTAAAAAAAATTCAAGGCATTTGAGACATATAGCTAAAAACATAGCAATAATAAAGAATTAATAAATAATCTATATATGAATGCAGCAATGGCATACCACACGCTGAAAGACTTCATTATCCACATCCATGCTGGAACCAGGGACTGAGGGTGGCACTTGTGGGTTTAGCATTGCAGGGAGAAAATCCGATTCCCTAGTTAAAAGTATAGTATTCACTATCCCAATGTTACTACTGATAAAAGGCTGATGCTCGTCATGCCTCCACTCACCATCAACCACAAATTTGTACTGCAAATGAAGTATCAAGAGTATGATAGAGAATTCGAAAATCATTGTCGAGAGATAAAAACTAAACACTCCAGATCTTTTTGCAAGTAATGTACAAATTGACTTTTCTTAAACACTCCATTCTTAAGAATATTCATCCAACTTACATCACATGGTCTAATAAGGAACAAATATGTGTGTTTTGGTTCCTAACTTCACATCTGGGGAAAAGTGATCGGAAAATTAAAGATTGACTTCTTCAGCTAATGGGTTAAAAATTACAATAGAAACAACTGTCATAGTTACATGCAAAAAGTTCTGATGATTGTATACTACTTCATTCACAATTGAACACTCATATTTCCTTATTGGAATTTCCGAAGATAATGGCCCATCCTTCAGTATGTAACTTTATATTTCAAAAATGAGCTCCCATTAAAGTAGTAATATACTCCCAGTAGATCCCAGTCACTACTTTTCAGTTCTAAAGTTTAGAAGTATACTAGAATTCCACTTTTTTAGACTTCGTTCCCCAATTCAAACATGGGCAAACAAGGAACCTGTTCTAACGAAGTGAACACTATTGAGGGAGAATAAGAACGGAGTAATTCAAGATAGACAAGAAAATTGAGGTCAACAAACAAAACTGAATGCCACTGGACTTTGCATGATGCATCCTCCACTTGTTTAAATTGCCCGATCTGGACTAATAATATACTGTATTAATTACAGCAAATTTCCTAAAATAAATCAACTTATTACCACCTAATTTCCGCACATTTAATCGAATAAAAGGCATTTATTGCATTTATACCGACTTAATGATACTTCTCTGCCCCACATTGTCAAACCCTATTTCAAAACTCAACATATGTCGTAAACCCCTTTCTAATTCACTAACTAATAATTCCTTAGCATGTATATTTACTTAAGATTCGTTCTGCCTTAAAGACAAAAACAATCTTAACAGTTGTCACGCATAATACCTAACGGTTGCTACATTACACTAGCATCTAAAATTCAAGTCTCTCTAGAACAAGTAAAATAGTTATTTCTCATTATCACACAACGTCTGAAACATCAAATGTGAAAGGCCAACATAATTTAAATCAGACAGCGGAAAAAAACAAGTAGACCATAATGAAAACAGAGATGTAATAATTATCTTAATAAGTATCAATGCGTTTATACACGATTCTCATGTGATCAAGATTGAATAATTGATGTACAAAACACACCAAATGCCACCTTCAAACACGCGGCAAACTGAGAATATATATAAGCTCTCAGAAATATCAATTAATTACTAACTAATTTGCCACTCAGCTATTATCTGATCATTAACAGCAAAACATCAGATCATATTCATGTATGTAGAAACTCGTATTCTCATTTGCTCAATATAAATAATCACAGAAAATCATTTAAAGTACAAATCCAACCTGGTGATAACCGGGAGGTAAGCTACAAATTGTTTGAAACACAGTAGGGCAACCCTCAACCGGTGTCATTGGCCACTGAGTCCACCTTTTCCAATTTAACATAAATTATACAAAAAAAAAAAAAAAAAAATTAAAATTAGCATGCGCACACCACAACTCGTAAACAAAAATTATAACAAAAAATGAGGAAATTCAATTGTAGCAGAGTACTACATAAGCTTGAAATCAACTGTTAACTCTCACCCAGTAAACGAGCCACTGATATACACAGCTCTCCCACCATAAGGCCACACAAAACGGGTCGGAATCAACACTATACCACTTTCTCGCGGATAATCCATGCCAATAAAAATTCACTCCTTGAAAAAAATCTAAATTTCCCAAAAGAACACTTGCCCAGAAGAAAATCCAAACATTTGCGATACAAAATTCACAAGGAAACAACAATTTCAAGCAACAATTGCAGAAACCCAACCCATAAAGCTGAATGCCACGAATTTTAATTGAAATATCAAATGCCACTCCTTAAACTATAAATTGATTGAAACAAAAAACACGACCCCTTTCGAATCTACAAAAAAAAAAAACTGTAATTGTACGGTAAAACTAAAACAAAACAAAATGGTAAACGAAACTATGAAATGGTACAAAATTAAGACCTAATTGATGATAAAAATCGGTACCCAATGCAAAATGTGCAAACTTTCAAGTAATTGGGGAGAATTCAGGTTAGTTGTAAACGAAAATCAACGGGAATATTCGTAGAGAACGAGAAAATTTAGCCCTAGCCCTAAATATTCCCGGTTTGAATATTTTTATTGGAGAAAAAAATAAAAATAAAATAAAATAAAAACATTTTCGTGCGTATGTATATTTGAGAGGAGAGAAATTATTAGGTGGGCCCCGCACCACCTTATTTTCCTGAAAGATTCCCTTTTGCCAAGTCAGCATTCTCTTGAATGCAATGCTTTCACTATTTCTTTTTTTTTTTAAATAAAAAAAATCAAATAATTCAAATTGGTAATAAATAAATTCATTAATTTGCTTAATTATCAAAATAAAACAAGTTGAAATAATATTATGCAATTTTTATGAGTTAAAATTCATTTTTTTGCAATGCAACACAATTTACAACAATGTAAATTTCACTTAGCAAGCTACGTGTTACAAGTTTGACCTATAAAATATTTATATATAAAATCGGCAACAATAAGATTAGATAAAACTCGATTTATCTCCGTGCTATTTGTCAGTATTCAATCAATTAACATATCAAATTGCTAAAATCTAGATTTATTTAAATCGGCAAAAAAGTTGAATTCCACGTGTAAATGTAACTAACTAGTGTAAACGTAACTAACTACTATTATTAGTAGTAACTCGATTTTTTGTACTTAATTTCGTGAGTAGTGACTCAAAAGAGGAAAATAAACGATTTTATTCATTAAATACTATAAATTAGGATATCTAATATGATTTTTGTATGAATTTACTATGTTGGGATTGTAAGGATGAAATTAACACAATTTGGCTAAATTATATGCTAAAATGGGTAAAATGTGCAAATAAATAAAACATGTTGGTAAAATATGCAAACAATATGTTATGTTTACCCACACACACATGTTCCCAAAAACATGCATTGGACATTTTCCATTTTCCCACTAGATGCCCACTTGTTGTAAGGAAAATTTACAGTTTTCACCCCTCACGTTTACACAAGTTTCACATTTGGTCCCTCGTATTTACAAAAAAACACATCCGGTCCCTCATATTTCAAAAAATTGATACCTTTGGCCATTTTCGTTAATTTATTGTTAGTCCGTCAGTTAAGAGAGTGACGAAAACATGCTTCATTCCGTTAATACTAACCAAAAATTAACGGAAAATGATCAAAAATATTACAGTATTGAAACATGAGGGAGGGGCTAAATAAGTCTTCTTGTGAACATGGGGTACCAAATGTAAAATCTAGGTAAACTTGAGAGACAAAAAATATAATTTTCCCACTTGATGTACTAATAGTCTAATATAGTGATTATTAACTACATTTGTCTTAAAATAAGTACTTGACCTTGTCATTCCACGTGGAATTAAAACTATATCAATCTCTAATAATTAATAAATATATTTCAGAAATATGAACTTTGATTATTGTTGAATATAAACACAATAAATTAGGTCAACTTTATTATCTCAGAAGTGGATTGTTCATTGTCAAGATATTATCATTGACTGCATTAAATTAAATAAAGAATAAAGCCCAAAAATATACATAAATTAAAGAAATGTAGTTTATCTTGCTGGATTTGCTCATATCCACATTCTCCATATATAATATATTTATACTGTTTTTTTTTTTTTCATTACATTTTCACCCCTGATATATGAGCTATATAGTATATACTAATACTTACACTTTTTTTACCTATAAATAAATTATTAATTTATTTATATTTACCCTTCAAGTTATATTTACATATTTGTCCCTCTAATATATCGGACGTAATAATTAAAAAAATATTAATTAATTTATTAGAATAGTTAAAGAAAATGGATTACCGATGTTCTACTTTCTACGGTCGACAAACTTACGATCAATATTTTTGGACGTCTAAACTTTGCACGTACAAAATCAGGCACATCATAGTTAGATATAATAAATGAAGATATTCAAATATTAGTTGAGAACTTATGCCAATCTGCACACGTGTCGTAAACGTTCAAAGATCGTAACCATAAGTTTGCCGACTCTGAAAATTGGAAAGTACGTATATCATAACTTTCTTTTAACTACTCTAATAAATTAATTGATTTCATATTTTTCTTTTTAACACTTCCATCTAAATAGTATTTGCACAATTTTGAGGATCCAAAATATTGATCTTTCTTCAATTAATAGAAAATAATTGGATCCCATTTTACCTTTAAAAATTAAAATTATAAATGCAGATTAAGGATGTAAGTGCAACAAATAATATTATGAGGGGTAAGTATCATATTTACATATTTTTCAAGGTGCAAAGTATACTTGCATTTTCTACAAGGCCTACATATGTAAATATCATTCAACAAAAATCCCTACTTTCACGCGCCCCACACACTAAAAAAAAAAAAAAAAAATATATATAAAAAAATAAACCCTACTTAAATTTAATAATACAACAATATAACATTAATCAATTACAAACAATAATAAGAGGTTTAAGAATTTGCTAAAACTCAACCCTTTTGATTCACATTATTAGCAATGAGAGTATATATACTTTTTCCTCAAAAAAAAAAGAGTATATATACTTTGATTTTTTTTTTTTGGCATATATTTATTTATATATATAATAAAAATAAATAAATTAATAGTTAATTATTATTATTATTATTATTATTATTATTATTATTATTATTATTATTATTATAATTAAGGAGGTAATTATATATGAGAAATTAAGAGGGGGAAGAAAAGGAAAGAAAAGAAAAAGAAAAGACCTCAACACCCCTCCGCCCCCCTCCGCCCCCACCCCCCACCCCCACCTCCATATGGTGTCTGTGTTCATCAAAACACAAAATATACATACACATATACATACATACACCACAAAAAAACCACAAAAAAAATAAAAGAGCATCCGCATTCAGAATCGCTTCGATCGTTGCTCTTTCCTTGGCTGCGAAATAGATTCTCTGGGGAAATTACATTCACTAATTTATCGGCGTATGCACGAATAAATTCAATACACACGTCTGTTAATTTACACGTTGGGGGTGATCAACTAGAGTTTGGGATTAGGGTTTTTGATTTTGAACAATTTGGGGGGAAATTCCGGTGGGTTATTGTGGGTTTTGGGAGTATTTTGCCGGGTTGAAGTTTGGGTTTTTTTGAATTGGGGGAGTGATTATGTTGGATTTTAGGATACAGGCAGGGTTTGGGTTTGGGAAATTTTGAGGGTTTTTTTTTGGGGGAGGTTTTAGGGTTAGTCTCAGGCTATTTTTTCTTGGTATTGGGGTTTGGGAAAGTGGTGCAGAGATGACTCAAGAGCCTGAGCTGGAAGAAGGAGAGACTTGCTTCTACAAGGATGATATAACCATTGACCCTGACATAGCTCTCTCTTACATTGTATGAGTTTCTGCTACACTTCTCGATAAATTAATTGTTGCTCGACGAAAAAAAAAATGTGATCTGTTTTGTGTTATTTGTGAAGTGAACTCTATAAAGTATTCAGAAGTGAATTTTAGTGTTTTTTGATCATATGGGATGCATAATAAAGACGAGTTTGATGGATGACGAATAATTGTTGTGTGAGTTCGATAAAAATGTACGGCTTATGTGACAGAATCTGTTTTGCTATAGAGCATAGACTAAACTGAGTTTCGTTGCCATTTTTTCTGCCTTGATATGTTATATTGTGATCCCGGACCAAACAACTAATTAAGCAATCCATATTGTAACTATTCATCTTGTTACGCTCTAGATTATGCATTCCTTCATAATGTGGATTTTTTTTAATCATATTTATCTGTACTTACGAATATTAATTACTGTTCGGATCTTGTGCACAAAAGGGAGACAAAGTTCAAAGTATATTGGGGCATCTTCAGAAAGATTTTGAAGGGGGAGTTTCTGCAGAAAATCTGGGTGAGTGGATAAACAATCCCATTACTTCTTCTTTTCGCACCTACTCGGAAATGATAGCACATGAATTCATTTTTTGTTGGTTTGCAGGGTCAAAATTTGGTGGTTATGGCTCGTTTTTACCCACATATCAGCGCTCTTCTTCGATTTGGTCGCACCCGAAATCTCCACAGGGAGTTCAAAATCACCACTTGCCGAAATCTCCTAATTTATTTCCAGAGGTATATACGGGCACATTTCGATCTATATCTGGTTCATACGTGTGTGTGTGGTGAGCTTTCAGTTACTAAGCTCTATGGCCAATGTTACCACACAGGGTCCTAGTATGCACATATCACAAACTTCGAAAACAACAGTTGATGGTTCTTCAATCAGGCAAAAGGCAACTTTGTTGTCTGAAAATGTTGCCGAGGCTTGTCCTGAAAAAGTAGAACTTCCTTCAAGTAAATCTGGCAATCCACTGAAGGTTCGCATTAAAATGGGACCCGAAAGGGTGGCAAAGTATAATGCGGAGATATACAATTTGGGGCTTACATCCCCGTCTTCGTCAGAGGGATATAGTCATGATGAAAGCGATGGGTTAGTGTCAAGTCCTAATGAATCTCCTCGTAACATTCTCGAGGTATGATTCGTTTTAACTTTGCATTTATTTGATGGACTAACTTCGATACCATATGCCCTTGTTTTGGTATTTATTTCTGTTTGTAAAGCTTCTTTCTGATATAAATGAAGTTGTTTCTACTTTGATGATATGTTGTATTTATGTCAGATCATGACAGCTGTCCCAGTTTGTGGTGGCTTGCTGCTTTCGCCTCTTTGTGAAGATTTGCTCAACTTAGTTCAAGAAACAGGGTATGAAGTAGAAAGAGAACACGAAACTGCACAGAGGAGTTCTGCCATTTCTATTAAGTTTCTGAATAATAGTGGGAACAAAACGAAGTTCGTTGATAAAAGACAAAACCTTGACAAATCAGAAGATAAACGACTTACTGCGGGTCCCAGTTCTTGCAAGCAAAAAAGTTTGGACGGTAAAGCTCTGGAGTGCAATGCGCGGCCTTTCATTGACGCAAACTGCAGACCTATATCTGATACAGTAATGGAGTCGGAAAATGATGTTCAAGTGAAAAAGAGGAAAGGAAGCAAGGATAAGGTGAAAGGCAGAGCAGTTTCTGGTGATTCGGTTAAGTATGCTTCTTTTGAACATACTTTTGACCAAAGTTGTGGCAAGATTGAGCAGTTGGAATCGAAATGCAGTTCTGTGGAGAAAACTGTGAAGCATCGAGCAAATACCACAAAGGATGTTTCAGTCGATCATGGCCAAGGTAGCAGGAGCCTAGATAAAGGAAATTGTGCTTCATTAAAAGCTTATTCTGATAACTCAGAAGGTGAAGGAGTTAAAAAATCCATGGTTCTGAAATCTGGTTTGAATTCTACTTCTGGTGAGCACAATGGGTTCGGAATTCCTCACACGGTAAAAGGGTTATCTTTTGAAGGTGAAAAGAAGTCGAAAGGAAATCAAAGTATGGGAAAGTTAGCATCTAAAACAGGTAATGGTAAAATTCGTGTAATCCAGAAAGATGTGGTGCATACGAGTTTAGAGCGTATGGAGAATCCGAAGCATTTATCGGAGAGGCCTTCTGTTGCCATGCCAAAGAATTTTAATCTCGACACTGTTAAGGTAAAATCCGCACATGTTGATAAATTGAAGGAGAGATCGAGTAATCAAAATTACTTTGAGGCACAGATAGCAGAGCCTAGAGATGCCCCTGCCCCTGCCCCTACCCCCGCCCCTGCCCCTGCTCCTGCTCTTGACCCTGCTCTTGCCCCTGCCCCTGCCCCAGTTTTAATAGAGGAAAATTGGGTTGGATGTGATCGTTGTGAGAAGTGGCGGCTTCTGCCAAACGGTAGAAGTGCAGATCAACTGCCTGATAAGTGGGTCTGCAGCATGCTAGACTGGCTGTAAGTTTCTTCCTTAAGCACCTTTGTTTTACTTTTTTTTTATTGTCATTTAAATTTGGAGTTTATTTCATTTAGTACCCATGTGTTGTATTGAATTGCTAAAAAATCCCCGTGCTATTATGCAATGTTTTCGACAAACGACCCCCTAAATGTCTCCCCTATGAATTATGCATGTGAATTGTCAACTTAAAACTTTAATTGCGGCATCTGATTTACGGAAAGAGTTGTTTGTTCTAATAAAGTATAAAGTGCGAGTCTGTTCCGTGCTCTCTCCTCTCTCATCGTCAACTGCAATAAACCTGCTGAAATTGACCACAGTTTCACTAATCTTCAGTCCAGGAATGAATAGCTGCGACATTAGTCAAGACGATACTACAAATGCTACGCATGCTTTATTTCTAGTTCATGTCCCCGATAATCAACATCACAATCAAGGGCACGTTGATGGAACATTGCCTGGAGTAATTCCAGCTAGTGCCCTTCATTTCGATCAGAACCACCACGACTTTGCTTCTGATCAAATGAACAAGAAGAAACTGAAAGCAAAACAGGATATAGTAAGCACGAGCGATCCAGCTCGTAGTATTATTGGTAAAAAGCAGCTGCCCGTAAAAAACGGTATCTCAAAGGAGGGTAAGGTAGCTCTTGCAGGTGTAAATGCTGCAAATAAATCCGACTCGCAACTCGCGAATAAGCCGTCAATTGGTTTAGCAAAATCTAATAAACGGAAAGGCGAGCATGTGATTGGAGGAGGTGTGTGATTTTCTATATCTCTGTGATTCCTTTTTGTGTTCTATGACTTAATTATGAGTTTTCTTTGTTTACGGATACATTTTAATATCTTGCAGATGATGCAAATGTGAGGAAAAAAATCAAGAAAGAATCTGCTGTGCATGATGTACATGGGAATGCGAACCTAGGCATGGTCGGCCATAGTGGTTTGCCTAATAAGGCTGCTGTGAAGGATGTGAAGAAAAAGAGTGCACCTAAAGCAGATCAAATTACTGTGAAGAAACATAAAGATCAGATACAGGGTTTACCAGACAATAAGGCCTCGAGTATAAAAACATGCAATGGTGGAGAAGTGGCTGTAAAGAAAATCAAATTGAAGGATTACGGGTACAGTCAGCATCAAGTAGATAAATTTTCGGTCCAAGAGGATAGCAGGGATGGTGATTTTCACAGAGACAAGAAATCTCGAGTGTCTAAGATCGAAGATGAGTTCAAAAGCAGCCCTTTTGGTGAAGCTAGAGTTCGATCATCAATCGATAAAGAACAGAAGTTAAAGAAACCGAGAGCGAAAACGCAGCTCACAATCGAAGATATAGATAAACTGAGGAAGGATTTGGGGTGCGAACAGCTGTCAACAGCTGCCACTTCGAGCTCGTCTAAGGTTTCTGACTCGCGTAAAAACAGAGCTAGTTATGTGAAGGTGAAAGGCTCGCCCGAAGAGTCAGTTTGTTCATCTCCCACGAGAATGCCTTATCCGAATCAGGTTTCGCAAGTGATGGTGGACAATAATGCCCCTGTTGTAATCAGCGTGAAGAAATCACGGGCCAAGAACGAAAATTCCCAGTTGGATTCGAAGAATAAATTGAAATCGAAAGAAGAGACAGATGCTGGGGGTAATAATTGTGTACCTAAACATCCTTTCTCTGATGAATCGAGCCTCAAATCTGTGAAAAATGGTAAAATTGTTAGCCAGAGGGATCTTGGTAAATCGGGTAATAGCAGAATCGAAAATCAGAAATTATCGAGAAATTCTGAGCAAAATTCTGGCCAGATGAAGGTGCGCCTTGAACTGCGTCAGAACGATAAAAAAGGTGCACTATGTCCCGAAAAAAATGCATCGGGATCCTTAAAAAGATGTTCGCTAGATTCAAGACCCGTCGCTCCTTCTGTAGTTGGTGTTACATCAAAGGCTCTAAGGGACACTACTATTGACTGCCTTCAAAATGGGACCGAAAATTTCATCAATAACGAGGCAGAGCAATCTGTGGCTCTTAAGAATGTCTCTGCATCGACTAATTTGAAAGAAGCCGAAGATGTTTTGAAAGAAGCTGAGCAACTTAGAAGTCATGCTGATTTAATTAAGGTCTCTTTTAGTTGCTTCTTAATTTGTATGCGCGTTTGTCTCTACCTTTTGAAACGTAGGTTACTTAATAAAATGTATCCTCTACTTATTGTCTTTTTATTTGCACAAACTTGTGCAGAATTCCGGATTTGGTTCCGAAAGTAATTACGAGTACTTCAAAGCTGCCCTGAAGTTTCTTCATTGCGCTTCGCTTTTAGAGGCCTGTGACGGATCTAGTAGCAAACACTTGGAAATGAGTCCGATGCAAATGTATGGTGCTGCCGCCCAACTTTGCAAGTAAGTAGATATAAGTATAAGCATTTGCGTAAAACGCACTTTATTAAGTGAAATCGTATCGCAAAAGCATCCTGAAAATTTACCTTCGGTGTGAAGCTTTATCTGTATTATCGTCGCCTATAATCTGCAGAACATGTGCCTATGAGTATGAAAAAAGCCACGAACTGGCTGCTGCTTCGTTGGCTTATAAATGCGTGGAGGTGGCTTACCTGAGATTAGTTTATTGCAAAAGCTCGACTGCGTCGAGACTTTGTCACGATTTGCAAGCAAGTCTGCAGATGGTTCCACAGGGTATGCTAATTCTTTACTTATTTAAATAATTTCATCAACTCGGCAGAAAAAAAGCTGCATTCTTTATATGCCTAATATATATTTTTTCTTCGATAGAAATTTTCTTTTCATAGTGGTTTATAAGTTCTTACAATCGATGCTGCTATTGATGCTGTTGTTTTACTCATCTTTTTTAGGCGAATCTCCGTCGTCTTCTGCCTCTGATGTTGATAACTTAAACAATTTAGCGATCGTGGACAAGGCAACTTTGTCTAAAGGCAGTGGGCCCCACCCTGGAAATCATTTAATAGTGCCTCGCAATCGCCCCAACTTTGTTCGGCTTCTCGATTTTGTAAGTTTTTGGTTGATTATAGCTATATGCTATCTGCCTCGTTTTTTTTTTTTTTTTTTTTTTTTGTGATTTCTCATTTGCCATCAAATTTTATGAATAAAAAATGGGTTCGTTTTTGCAGACGAAAGACGTAAATTATGCAATGGAAGCTGCCAAAAAATCACACGACACGTTTGCAGCTGCTAATCAAGAAATCGAAAAGTCTCAAAACAAAGAAGCCATTATTTCCGTTAAGAAAGTTATCGACTTCAGTTTCCAAAATGTGGAGGAACTTGTTCGTTTAGTATGGCTTGCTTTTAATACCATACAAGGTCTAAGTGGCAGTAGAGGTTAGTCAAACTGTACATACTTATTATATTTATCACTTAGTTTATTTTTCGCCTTTGCAAACGGGGCTCGAGAAGGAAGGCCTATCGGATAAAAAAGCACTCGTTGAATACGGTGAAAGAGAAGAAGAGAAATAACAGCTAATTACATTCCTGTACATGTGTTCAAAATGGTGGATTCGATTTTGCCATTCTTGTATCGGACATATTTTTTGAACGAGGGCAAAATATGCTCGAAAAATCCGGTGCCGATATAGAAAGAAACGGGTTTTGTGCATGTTGTAGCACGAGATTCGGAGATCGTGTAAGGGGGGGCAGTTTTGACATTTGACTATTTATTATAGGGATATAGATTAGAAGAGAGTGCTATAGAGATTGAGAGGAGGGCTGATTTTTGATATAGTTAATTATTATTTAATTACTAGTCCTTTCTTATGTGGGACTTTGTATTTTATTTCAAAACTATATTCATCAATTATTCTGTATATTTATTTAGGGACCCAAAATTTTGAATGGAGATGCCCTCTATAGTGTTTTCCCTTTTCTATTAGGGGCTTATTAGTTATTTTGCAATACTATATATATATGGGGACAACTATTTTGAATACTAATTTTTGCTTAGTTGAATACCAAAAAAATAAAAAATAAATAATTAATTGTAAATTACTTTAATACCCTTAATGAAAATTAAAACCAAAAAATATTACAAATACTATTTTTCTTTCTTAAAAACCAAATAATCAAAAACCTAAAAAAAACATTTCCCTCCTCACTCACAAACCCCTCACCTCCTCCACCTCCTTCTTCTCCCTCCCCAAAAACCCTCCTAAAAAACCCCAAAACAAAAGAAATCAAAACCTTACACAACTTGCAAAATGGCCTCAAATGACAATAGAATAGTAGTTTACGAGCAAGGAGAACCCATTCAGGTATGTATTCATGTATTTTTTGAGCTAAAACATCGATTTTGAAATTTTTTTTTTTTAAAACTCGCCATGTATTTTCGACACATACAGGTCGAAAATACCCTTATTTTTCGACATGTATGTGTCGAAAATACCCTTAAGTTTCGACGCCTAAGTGTCGAATTATGATGCCATTTTCGACACTTAAGTGTCGAAAATTACCCATATTTTCGACACTTAAGTGTCAAAAATGGCATCATAATTCGACACTTAGGTGTCGAAAGTGACCTCTATTTTCGACACTTAAGTGTCGAAAATATGGGTAATTTTCGACACTTAAGTGTCGATTTGGTTCATGTTGCAAATTTACTTGTCTTATATTTTCGACACTTTTGTGTAGATCGATTGCACCCATTCATTTACCACGTCAGAAAAATTCCCAACAAAAGAAGCTTTAATGGCATGGGTTCGTGAAGTATGTAAAAGAATTGGAATGGTGTTAATGATTGGGGGTTCGAGTGACGGGGATAGAGGACGTAGGACACCGTATGTGATTGTTCGTTGTGAGCGTGGGGGCCATTATGTTGGCAAGAAGGTACCAGGTGAAGATGATCAAAGACCGGGAAAAAGGAGCACCGGTTCAAAGAAATGCAATTGTCCGTTTAAATTGAAGGGGACAAGAGAACACAAGGATGATGAAAAGGCTGAGTGGAAATTGGATGTTAGTTGTGGTATTCACAACCACAACTTATTCGAAAACTTGCACGGACACTCTTATGCCGGAAGATTATCAAAGGAGGATGTTTCCTTGGTTCACACTATGAAGAAAGCAATGGTGAAACCAAGGGCAATTCTAAGAGCATTGAAGCAAAAGGACCCGTCTAATGTAACTGGTATGAAGACAGTTTACAATACTATCTCTAAGTTAAATTTCAGTGAATTGGATGGGAGATCTCAATTGCAATCATTGTTCGTCAAGTTGAAAGAAGATGAATACCTCTCGTACCATAGATCGAACGAGTTGAATGCGATTACCGACTTGTTTTGGATCCACCCGAAATGCATTAAGTTGGCACAGTCGTATCCGTACGTATTCGTCATCGATTGCACGTACAAGACCAATCGTTACGGACTCCCATTTCTTGAGATTGTGGGTTTTACTTGTACCAACAAGACGTTCTCAATTGCCTTTGCCTACTTGGACCACGAAAAGACGGAAAATTTTGAATGGGCGTTGCGTTGTTTGAAGGAGGCCATGAGCAGTTGTCCTCGGCCTAATTGCATTGTAACAGATCGAGATTTGGGTTTAATGAAAGCAGTGGCCAATGTGTATCCATCGAGTCATCACTTGCTGTGTCGGTGGCATGTGAACAAGAATATAGTGGCCAATTGTAAGAAATTGTTCCCAAAGGACATCACCAAATGGAAGCAATTTCAGTCGAGTTTTTCGGCTCTTATTGAAAGAAATACC
Organism: Erythranthe guttata; assembly: GCF_056151865.1. Lineage (NCBI taxonomy): Eukaryota > Viridiplantae > Streptophyta > Magnoliopsida > Lamiales > Phrymaceae > Erythranthe > Erythranthe guttata. The sequence continues at coordinate 922,229 of NC_142539.1, read as the reverse complement.
ATAGAGGAGTTCAATGAGGATTGGGAGGATTTGAAAAGAACATTTATGGGTTATCTCCCGGCTATAGAGTATGTAGCTAATTCATGGTTGGATCCGTACAAGGAGAGACTTGTATCGGTGTGGACAAATAAGTATACTCATTTTGGAACGTACACTTCTAATAGGGTGGAGGGGGCACACGGACGAATGAAAAGGGATGTGCGTAATTCAACTGGCACATTTGTGGATTTGTATACAAAAGTCCACAATCAAATTGTCGAACAACACAATGACATCAAGGCTTCCTTTGAAGTAAGTAAAAATACTTACGAGCACACTTTCAAAACGTTGATATACAATGAGCTTCGTGGAAGTATCTCAAAATATGCTCTGCAACTACTCAAAGTTGAGGTGGACAATGCGAAACTATTGCAACCGAGCGATATGGGTTGTAGTTGCGCCATCCGAACAACCCACAGTCTACCATGTCGCCATGAACTTCATGAGTATGTTGTTGTGAACAAATGTCCTATCCCACTTGAGTTAATAGGCTCGTATTGGAAACACATGAGTATGGAGCCCGTCGCGACCACAGGCCAAGTCATCCTACCAACCATCGACGAAGAATTATCGGAATACCAGAAGCTCTTTGAATGTGCCGATCTCGATGCAAAAACTCGATTGCGCAACCATTTGAGACATTTTACCCACCCAGGGAAGACTAACCTAACGGAGCCAAGTGAAAAAGTTGTTAGCAAAGGTCGACCGGCAAAAAGTAGGAAAGACAAATCAAGCACTCGGGACAAATCACATTTTGAGTATGTGGAGCCGAAGAAAAAAAAATCGAAGCAAGCTAGTTGTTCTCCAAAGGTAAATGTCGCTACTATCGTCTCATTTCATTGAAGTTGTATTTTATAATTGTGCTGAGTAATGAAGTGTAATATACTGCAGCTTATACCTGTACTGATGAGATTACGAGGGCATTCGAATGATTCTTTCAACACTATACCAACTCAAGAGTCAGGAAAAAGCACTATACCGACGCAAGAGTCGTTCAAACCATTATTTGAAGATGCAGATGTGGGATTGCCACCAGGTTTGATCGGCAAGAATAAGTACATTGACACGATCCATCCACGATTTCGTATGCACGTTCGAGAAATCATCAATGTCGGTTCAGATGGACACTGTGGGTTTCGGGCAGTTGCCTCTATGATGGGATTTGGAGAAGATGAATGGGGTCGAGTGCGAGATGACATGCTACGGGAGTTGACTTCTAATTTTTCCACTTACACGACCATGCACCGTGGCGAAGAAACCGTTAGAAGCATGCAAGCTATTGTGAGTAACTGGGATGTTCCTGCAACTCGTGATCATTGGATGTCTTTTCCAAATATGGGTCATGTAATTGCTTCAACATACAATATTGTGCTTGTCTACTTATCCAAGTATCAGTGTCTCACGTTCCTTCCCCTATCGAGCGATCCAAAGCTTTTCAGCGAGAGACAAGAGCACGGTATGGCATTCGTCGACAACTGTCACTTCGTGCATGTTGTCTTGAACAAGAATTGTCCTATACCTCCTATCGCCGATTATTGGTACCGATGTCATGATCCTAAAGCTGATGGTTGGAAGCCTGCAGAAATGGATGGTCGGATTACAGCATTTCGAGAATTAATAGGTCAAAATGTTGCCACGCGAGAGAGTTTCGAGATTATTACTATATCAGATAATGGTGATAGTTCTCCCAACAAAAATATGTAAAGTTACTGGTGCTACTTTCAATGTTATTAAGTGTTGGGTTTTTATTTGAAAAAACTATGTTTTTTTTTTAACCCCAAATATATTGCAATGTAACATAAAAAACACATCTAAATATATTTGCAATTTTTTCAAAAAAAAAAAAAATTGATACAGCTCAAATTCGACAGCTAGCTGTCGAATTACTGTGGGGTGGCTGCTTCTAGGCAAACCTCCTGGCTGTCTCTGCACCCCTACCTCCTTTATCACTGAGCGATCATTTAGGGGCCTTAGCTGGTGATCCGGGCTGTTTCCCTCTCGACGATGAAGCTTATCCCCCATCGTCTCACTGGCCGACCTTGACCCCTGTTATTTTGAGGTCATATCTAGTATTCAGAGTTTGTAATTCGACAGCTAGCTGTCGAATTTGAGCTGTATACATTTTTTTTTTTTTTTGAAAAAATTGCAAATTTTTTTTTTTTTTAAATTAACCCCAAATATATTGCAATGTAAGATAAAAAACATATTCTAAGTGTTTTTGGACAAAAAAAAATAAATTTGCAATTTTTTCAAAAAAAAAAAAAAAATTGATACAGCTCAAATTCGACAGCTAGCTGTCGAATTACTGTGTGTAATTCGACAGCTAGCTGTCGAATTTGAGCTGTATACAATTTTTTTTTTTTTTTTGAAAAAATTGCAAATTTTTTTTTTTTTTTTAAATTAACCCCAAATATATTGCAATGTAAGATAAAAAACATATTCTAAGTGTTTTTGGACAAAAAAAAATTAAAAATTATCAAAAATATTTTCATTTAAAACAGCCAAAATCCATATAAAACTAAATTAAAAAACAAGTAAAACAAATAAAATCTATCAAACAACATCCATCTAAAAAAATACAAGACTAATCCTGTGTTTTTTTCTTCCTACTAAACACGCGTTTCACAACCGCCTGTGGGGCATCGGACGAGCTCGATGGCGGTGGATTTGGCCCTATCGAGCTACCTGGAGGTGGTGGTGGGGCATCCGACGAGCTCGAAGGAGGTGGAAGTGGGGCATCCGGCTCGATCAATCTGACAATATCATTTAGGGTCCCCCACATGACCGTATGAGCGTCGGATGGCGCAAGTCCCCGCACCTCGCTAAGTGTACCCTTCACCAACTCCAAAATTTGTGAAAGTTGGACCTCCTTATCGGTACCACCCTCTGGACGAGCTTCATGGGGTCGAGGTCGATCCGCCTGGGGTCGAGGTGGATGGGCTCCATGCCTACTCAGTTGTAACATGCATCTGGGTCGGAACCAATTCATGTAGTCCGGCGAAGTGTCCGCCTCCCCGAGTTCAATTTCAACGGACCTCGACTCCTCGTCCAGACAATACTCCTCCCACCGATCAGAGAATCGTTCGCCGTACGCAACGAAAATTGAGTTCTGGACCGGTCGACCTTTGCTAACTAGAGCTTTGTACATATCTTTTGACATGTATGCACGACCTGGAATGATTTGCACCCGGTTGAACTGCCTCAACACTCTGTCCGGATGATATGCCTCGAAGTGGTCCATGCAACATATCATCCCACTAAACCAAGCAGAATCTGGCATCGGGAAACGATCACGAATAGCCGTATACGGTGACCATAAAACCTAGTAAAATAAATAAAAAATTAGATGTAAAAACCTACTTAAGTAGTAATAACAAATTATTAAACTGGTATGTTACCTGATCGGGGATCAAATCATCTAATCGAGATCGCAGGTACGACGCTCGTTCAGGCGTTGAAGTAGTCTTTGACTGAGGCTCCCATCGGCTCGCTAATGGCCCCTCGAATTCCGTCTTCAATGTGCCACCCCCCAAATAAGAAAAGTGCTCGTAAATCCATGACTGAAAGAGCGTCAGCCAGCCAGCCATCGAGTTCGTTGATTTTTGTGAGGCTGAGGAAAGCTCATCGTACAACCGGCAAAGACATGCAGTGCCCCAAGCATACTCGCCGATCCGATCCAAATCAGATACAAGATTTAGGTACTCAACGCTTACCATGTTGCCTGTCTTGTCGCACAGTATAGTACACCCGAGCAAAAATAACAAATACGCCCGAATGGCGTATGTCCTCTTCTCCACACTATCTCTCATGGTCACTTTGCTAAATTTAGCCTTCAACCATTCCAACTTGACCGCTTTCTTCTTGTTTACATCGTCCGGGTACTCACCTAGCAACTCGAACATCAAAGTACTGGGGATCGTTTTGGAATCACGGACCAAACGCTCGCAAGATACGGTACGCCCAACAACTGGCAAACCGACCAACGTACTCACATCGTCAAGTGTGATGGTCATCTCTCCAACAGGTAAGTGAAATGTGTTGGTAGCTGGCTGCCATCTCTCTACGAAGGCTCTAAGTAGATGGCCGTCCACAGTGTTGTACGATGCCTGTACAACTGACATTAAACCACATCTTTGTACTACCTCTGTAATAAACGGCGCCGGCTCCCAACCTTTCAAAGTTCCTGTGTGATTTCGTATTCGAAATTCTGAGCCGCGCTCCGAACGATCTGGCCCTCCGTTCACAATATGATAAGCAATGTGCTTATCAAATTTTGTGTACAATTCCGGTATCTCGGGACCTCGGACCGGTTCGTTGCTCGAATCACCAACTTCTACAGTCGAAGGTAGAGCCGGCACCGGATTCGTTGACGAAGAACCCTCTCCAGACTTCTTCTTGGTCGTGGTCTTTTTCTTGGTCGTGACTGCTATGCCCTTGCCTCTATCGGATAATTCCTTCCTCTTCTTACGGTTCGAGACAGTCGGAGGTATACGAGGTTCACGTGGTTCTTCCACTGCAAAATAACACACAAATAAAAATTAATATACATAATATAAACACAAGCAAATAAAAAAAAATAAAAAAAATAAAAAAATAAAAAAAAAAAATTCACAGTTCAAATTCGACAGCAACTTGTCGAAAATGGGTTGAATTTTCGACAGGTCCTTGTCGAAAATGGGTTGCATTTTCGACAGGTACCTGTCGAAAATTCAACCCATTTTCGACAAGTTGCTGTCGAAAATGCAACCCATTTTCGACAGGTAGCTGTCGAAAATTACCAAAATCCAAATTCAACACTTTCACCATTTTCGACATCTACATGTCGATTTTGGATGAATTTTCGACATCAACCTGTCGAAAATTCATCGAAAATCGACATATACAGGTCGAAAATGGTGAACGAAGAACCGACCCACGAATCTCAAATCAATGCTCAAATCGACTGAAATCAGATGCACCCATTACTAATTAACGATCATTCTAACCTAAAACAACCAAATCCTAATTACCCATATCAAACAATCAAATCTTAAATAAATATTAAAGAAAAAAAAATCGAAACAACTATAACTTACTATTCGAAGACGACGACGGCGGCGGCTTTGGGCGACGTTGGGCGGCGTTCGGCGGTGTTTGGCGTCGGCGTCCGGCGGCGGCGATGGTTGGAGCGGCGGCGGCGGCGTCGGGCGGCGTGGACGGAGGGAGGTGGACGGAGGGAGGTTTTTTGTGTTTGAATTTTTTTTTTCTTTTTTTTTATTTGGTTTTCAAATAGGTAATTTCAAAGAAAAATTGATGTAATTAGTATTTTGTATGAAAGGGTATTTTTGTACTTTTATTTTTATTTTGGTATTAAAGTAAGAAAAAACTTATAAATATGTACTCAATTGTGGTTTTCAACTAGGTAGTATTCAACTAAGCAAAAATTAGTATTCAAAATAGTTGCCCCCTATATATATATATATATATATATATATATTTTATTTAATTTAATTTTTCTTTTAAATTCTGCTGTCATGTAAAAATTATAAAAAAAATGGAAATTTTAGGTACGTTAAATGTTGTGAAGAAAGTTATTCATTGCCTTTATTATATTCTTGGTCCGAAGAAAGTCTAAAATACACTTTTTGACCCCTGAAAAGTATGTATGGGCAGGTTGGTCCATTTCCAAATATAATTGTTTTTTGCAGCCTAACTCTGTGATGCACTATCAAAGGCTACAAACTAAACATATAATTGACAAAAATAAAATTACTAAATAATTGAAGAATCAATGAATATTCTATATTTTGTTGGGACCCTCCAATTTTAGTTAAATTATGTGAAAATCATTGTGGTGCCAACCAACAACATAAGTGATCTTGACCATGCCTTAAACCCTAATCTCTCTCTTGATTGATCTTGATCGTTCATTCGGTTATTCAAAACATCCTCTCAACCCTAATTTCTCGTCATCCCTTGTCTTTTTCCGACGACATATTTACAATTTCGTCGATAATAATGCTACAGACAGTTGCCTTTGTGGCTATTTATACTGCTGTTAGATATAGAGGCAAGAGCAACACACTCCTCTCAAATTCAAACCATCTTTTGTCTTATGTGAGTAGATTGAACATTTATGAGTGAAACACTGGGTTTTGGTGACTGGTTGACTGTGCATGTGTTGGTGAGTCAACTCGATAGTGAATGGAGGTATATCTATGATTTTTCAGTCTATGTGCACTGAAACCTGTTGGTGCTACTTCCATCTGTAAATTCTGAACAAAGAACTAGACTGTGTGAAGCGACGGAGTCATTGAAGATAAACTACAACTCCACGTATCAAAGTTACTATATATCGTTTGTATCTAGCCTTCTATCTTCTCTGTATTCATTCTTTCCTTCGTATTTATATCGATAAAACATTTTTTTACAAAGTGAGTACCCGAAAACCCGAAATATCAAAAATAAATTTAAATCTTATTATTTTCCAATTGGTGGAAAAAAACCATGATGAAATGCAGTCAATAAAAGAATATATGAATGAAAGAATCTCCATACACTATTTCAATTTGTTTTGCATGATTTGGTATTGGAACTAATAATTGAAGCTTGTTTACTGTGTGTGTGTGTGTGTGTGTGAATTGTGAATAGGAAGATGATGACATACATAATACATTTGCAAAATGGAAAATATTTAAACATAGGCCCCTACACAAAAACCATGCCCACATTAATTTGCTCTCAAAATATCACAAGAGACAACCAAATGTACTTACAATAATATTTGTTAGATTCCTTATTGATTGATTTATATATTATATTCCACTCAAAAACCACTCCTCACCATTCATTATTGCTCTAATGCACCAATCATGAGTACCACCAAGTTTGGCTTTAGTCAAAGTGATGCTTGACCGAAACATAAATCTGCGGTTCGAATCCATTCGAGTCGAATATTTCTGACTCGAACTTCGTCTTTTAGTAATTTAGAACGAGTTACTTAAAATCGAGTTATCTATGCTATACTCCGTGAACTTCAATGAGTCGGACTTTACCCCTATTTACATATACACACGTGGTATATCGTGTGTAAATTGAATGTAATTAAAATTGACCAGATGTTTTCACCAAGTGTAGCATCTAGCTAAGGCAGCGTGATTAATTAAGGGGGTTAATTATTGAGATTTGGTGATGTAATAAAGCCTAGGATTTGGTTAGGGGATTGACTATTAACAAGAAAGATTACATGCATGATTAAAAAGTAAAGAGAGATTAATTATCTAATATTATTAATAAGTTTATAAAGAACCATCTATATATAAAAGTTGAGAGAGAATATAATTTAATTTGTTTATCATGGGAATACTAAGATTTTATTACAACAATTATTCTTGACTAGATACTTATAATTAATTGCAAAAAACCCCCTACCCCCACCCCCACCCCCACCCCCACCCCCACAAAAAAATACTGGTTAATTCTTCCATCTATAAATACAGATATATACAGTCCTAAAAACACCAAACAAAATTAAAGCAGCAAATAACATTTCTCAAAACATTCAAAAGAAATTTTAAAATATAAAAAAATGGCGCCAATTCAAAGTTGTGGAATAAAAGTTGGGCACATAGATGATGTGCAAGAACTGAAAAGGGCAAAACCGTCAGAAATCCCTGATAGATTTATCCGTGACACAAAAGAAAGGCCAACCCTTGATAAATCTATCAATCCCTCATCACATGATTATAATCCTGCAACAAACCTCAACATACCCGTGATTGATTTATCCCAGCTTGCCGATGGCAGCAAAGATGAGTTCCTCAACCTCATCACTGCTTGTCAAGAATGGGGCTTCTTCCAGGTACATAACATCTCTCTCTCTCTCTCTCTCTCTCTCTCTCTCTCTCTCTCTCTCTCTCTCTCTCTCTCTCTCTCTCTCTCTCTCTCTCTCTCTCTCTCTCTCTCTCTCTTATGGGTGAATGCATGGGTGGCAGGTGATAAATCATGGGATAGAAGAAGAGGTGTTGGAGAGAGCAGAGAAGGTGGCGATGGAGTTCTTCATGATGCCATTAGAGGAGAAACAAAAGTATCCGATGATGCCCGGAACCGTACAAGGTTACGGTCAAGCTTTCGTTTTCTCCGAGGATCAGAAGTTGGATTGGTGTAATATGTTTGCTCTCGGTGTCGAACCCCACTTTCTCCGCAACCCTATTCTCTGGCCTTCCAAACCCTCTGATTTCAGGTACTACTACTACTAATCATCAATTCATCTTCTCAAGGGCATTTTTGTCATTTCACTTTCCAATTTTGCGGGACGTTTTCGATTAGTGGGTCCCACGTGGCGGCGGCGGCGGTGGAGCCACTATTAATTTATTCGCTTTTCAATCAGTCTGTGTGTGTAAGCGTGTTTTTTTTTCCCTAAATATTGCGTCGTGTTATTTTTATCGGTATAAACTCATGTATATATATCCTTTTTTCGTGTTCTACTTCAATTTAAAAATCGCAGAAAAAGTAACAAACGTGTTATTAAAAGGGCATTTGTGTCATTTCAGTCCAAAATTGCAGATCGAGTAACAACATATTCGGTTAGTGGGTCCCACGTGGAGCCACTATTTTCTCGCTTTTCTATCACTTTTTTCTTTTTCTTATAAATCGCGTCGTGTTATTTTTATCGGCATAAACTCTCGTACATATCTTACGTTTTTCTAGCTAGCACTTTTTCGTTTTCTACTTCAATTTAAAAAGTAACAAATATGTCACTAAAGGGCATTTTTGTCATTTCAGTCCAAAAGTCGCAGAAGCACATGTAACACATTCTATTAGTGAGTAGTGACCACAATGGCCACAATTTTGTCACTACATGGTCAAAACACAAGTCAAAACTTCTAATACTCGTTCGGGGGTCATGGCCCCCCACTGCCCTATACTAGCTACCCCTATACTAGCTACGCCACTAGAGGGCAAAATCGGTAATTCAAGTCGATAATTTTTTTAATTTTTGGCAGTGAGACGGTGGAAGTGTACTCTCGAGAAATAAGGAAGCTATGCAAGAATCTGCTGAAATACATAGCAACGACACTGAGCCTAAACGACGACGTATTCGAGGAAATGTTCGGCGTAGCCGTACAAGCAGTGAGAATGAACTACTATCCAGCGTGTCCAAGACCGGATCTTGTGTTGGGATTAAGCCCACATTCTGACGGAAGTGCCCTTACAGTTTTACAGCAAGGCAAAGGCAGTTGTAATTCTGTTGGCCTTCAGATATTGAAAGATGATGTTTGGATACCTGTTCACCCCATTCCCAATGCTCTTGTCATCAACATTGGTGATACTATTGAGGTATAAATTTATTTTATTTTTCGTATTTTTCGGGGGTAAAATTGGAAAGATATTTTCGATTTTCAATTTTTTTTATTTCGGAACAATATTTTCCATTCTGAAATTCGAGTTCCTATTTTTTTTCGGATTGGGATTGGTATATATATATATATATATATATACACACGTGATTCTGATTTCCGATCCAATTTTATTTTTCGGAAAATTTCCGGGTTTTTTCTTCCGAAAAGGACACATATAATATCAAAATTATTACTTATTTTACATTTTCGGTTACTAAAAATAGGAATTTTCTGAATTTCATCGAAAATTCTGATTTTGGAACAAGTTTATCTATTCCAATTTTCAAAATTCTGATTTCCCGTTTCTTATACGGAATTGAAATTAAGTTTTCAACTTCCGAAAGTGTTAATTCTGATCCATTCCCTCCGATTTCCACATCTACTCGTATTAAATGCTGACTCCACCACTTGGTATATCAATCTAGAATTTTCTTTTTCATGGTTTTTTTTCTTCATTTTTTCTAATGATTTTTTATTTTTGTTTTGGGAAAATAAAAAAAGGTACTAACAAATGGGAGATACAAGAGTGTGGAGCATAGAGCAGTGACACACAAGGAAAAAGATAGATTATCAATTGTAACATTTTATGCACCAAGTTATGAAATTGAACTTGGACCAATAGCAGAGCTTGTTGACAATCACAACAATCCATGCAAGTATAGAAGATACAATCATGGTGAATACAGCAAACACTATGTCACTAACAAACTTCAGGGCAAGAAAACTCTTGAATTTGCCAAGATTATTAATTGATTTTATTAATAAATAAATAATTAATAATAATAGATTAATGTTGTTTCTACTTATGTAAAACTTTGTATTAGGGTTGTGTAACATCTAGTAATTAAGTGGCTTTCTTAGGACTTTGTCTATATGATGTATATATACTTTGGAAATTTGTTGTATTATATATATGTTTAATATTTAAATTAAGTTTGTTGGTGTTCAATAATTGATGGGCATATGTGACACTTTTTTTTTTAATTATGATTTTCAATTGCGAGTGCTTAATTCATTAATCAATCAAGGGCTCGTTCATATATAGTCATATGTAAGATTCCAATCGAAGTTCTCACTTTTGTTGTAGGTGTTGTGTTTTTGGTCCAAATGAATCGATAGGCTAACGAAGCTCGTTTATTCCAAGTTTGTCCACTATTAGAGAAGCTCAATTGCGTATTTATGAGCTCAAGTTAATGGAACGATCTGTAACTGATCTTATCCGTTAGATTGAAGTTATGTGATCATATTCACTCTTTCTCTCATTTGAAATCCTACATTTCTTTCTCCGCCTCTTTTTTCGTCTTCTAGAGTTTGAAATACACATCAAAGGGAATCCACCAACACTATTAGAGTACCACAGAAGAATCAATTTCTTATCTCTCTCACTCACTCTCTCACAAATTCACGAAGAAGCTCACATTGGAAAGCACAAATTCAGACACACAAGCTCACACACTCACCAAACAGTCTCAAATCTCACACATAAGGAGATTTAGGGTTTATGTCAAGTTCAGATCATTTATCTGTGTCTTAAAAGCCTCCACTCTGACCTTCTCGTATAAATAAGACTCAAGTCAATAGCAGTCGGTGAATGTACCACCAGAGGGTCAAAGTTAGACTGTACGGCAGCATTTGACCCACAGTTGACAGAGTCTCGGAGCAGTACATACTCAAAAACTAGAATATAATTTTACCTGAAGTTAGGTGTAATTAGACTTGCACACCTTAACTTTGAAAAATTACACAAACCTCATAAACTTTGATTTAGGTCAAAAACACAATAAACGGCTGGTATGTAAGATTCCAACAGAGACACTCACACTTTCACTATTGCCCCTTAATTAGATTCCACTTTTGGAAAGTAGAGTGTATGTAATCATGAAGGGAAATCAAGAATCATCACCATTCACTACCCCATGTTTTGCATTACAAAATGGGACAAGAAAGAAAATAAATTGAAATTGGAACACATATTAGATTCCGATTTCTGATTCTCGATTTTTTTTGGGAATGGAATTGGAAATCTTGTCGATCCGATTTTAAAAAAATTACACTTGTAGTATCAAAATCATGTGTATTTGATATTATAGGTGACCACAAAATTGGAAATTTCAAATTCCACTGATTTCGATCCGAAAAAAAAAAGTCGATTTTGGAATAAAAAAATTCTTTCCAATTTGTGAAATTTTAGTTTTGGGTTTTCCGATTTTCTTTTGGAATATAGTCAGAATTAGTTTTTCGCTGAAAAAGAATAGATTTTTTTTTTTCTTTCTGAAAGTGCTAATTTCGATCTGATTCGTTCGAGATTTTCTCTTAGTTTATATACTTTTGATTAAAAAAAAGTAAATAGAGAAAGAAAGAAAACCAATGGCTACCATTGAGAGTAGTGCTTTGGAGAGCTGTTTTTCTAAGTGGAGAGGAAGAAAGAGAGCCCACCATAGTCATGTTTGTCTGCTTCAACTTGCTTTATATAATTGAAGTAGGAAAAAAAAACCAGCACTAAGTCCAAACAACTTGTCAAGGATTCTTGATGATCCTAAGAATATGGAATAGTGTCTGAAAATGCTTACAACTACAATAAAAAAGCAAGCTTTTTTGCTAAATTTCATGGCAGATGTCGAAATAAGATTTGATAATCGCAGCACACGGTTTAAATTATTAAAAATGTAATGATGAACAAAGATTTCTAGTGATGCAAGCAACTAAGTAGTGGTTTTCAAAATTCCAATTGGAATTAATTTCCACCATCAATCAACACACAATGGCTACAATCTTACACAAGGCACGATGATTTCTAGATTGCTCGTTTTTTTCCACGTGTTAAGGGGATTTTACGCTTTCGGTGCAAATTTTAACACATGGGTTTTGATGCTAACGAACTTAAGATACCGAAATTCGACATCCTTCGTAAAAAGGGCTCAAAATATTTCTATGTTCTTGTATAGAAGCCTCTTATGATCATTCGAGCATTTTATCAAACAGTTGATGAGCATTGGTAGCAGTCAAAGATTCTTAACATACCTAACAAAGTGTCGAAAGAAATGAACTTAAAAGTCAAGACAGAAAAAAAGTCTGAAAGCTAACAAGGCCTAGTTCAAGAAAAGGAAGTACCTATATCAAGAATTGACAACACCATTGACACTTTGTCTAATACTTTGTGTCACTTATTGCAGTTTTAACTGAATTTTGAGAGTGATGGTACTTTGATTCTAGTCTTATGCTCTTTCCCCCACTATATACACTTTTGTTTCAAATAAAGCACATTGAAAAATAAAAATAAAGGTTGACCAAACAAGGCCTTATACACACACACCTTTCCTCGGCTTCACCTGCTATATAAGCTTTTAAAGAGCCGAGCCGACTATAAGCAATTGAAAATTAACGAGAAGACATGCGAAATTATACACAGAATCTATAGACAATGCATCTGATATTAAGGTTTATACGATAAATGGCAAAACAGACTTGTACTTAATCTTCACGTTTTTCGAAAAAGCCAAACCTAAAGAAACGGCAAAGTATCAAGAAAATAAAACGTAAACGCTAGAGAAAATGGATGGGAGCTGGATTTTGTCTCACAGCTCAGAAACCGTCGTTACATCTTTTTTTTTTTTTTTTTAATCCTCAATAAGTAGAAACGGTCAAAATGTACATGAAATTCTCATCTCAAAAGTCAATGAACCAACCATGCAGTAGACTATACAGTTTTCTGAGCTCGACATGGAATCCACCTTTTTTTTCGTTCGATTTCTTAGAAATCAGGCCAAGTATTTGAACAAGTTGGGGTTGTCCTTGTCCCTTTCTAGATAGTCGCGAGTGATTAAATCTTCAATCCTCTTCTTGATTGCTTTAACATCGGGCTAAAGAATTCAAAAGTTATATTTCAGCATCATAAGCAAATGTCAAGAATTAAAAAAATTAATAATAAATAAATAAAAAATCATGAAGGTACCTTGAACATACGCCCCAATTGCTCAACGCACTCCATAACTAACTGCTGGTAGCCCAAGACTTTCCTACTCTTCATTATACGCACAATCGAGGCATCGATTGCATATCTCCTGTCCTTGTCAACATCCTCAATCACCTTCTTTTTCTCGTCCACAGGGGGAAGAGGGATCTGAGTTCAAAATCAAACAGTTAAACAACATAATTTAACATGGTACAGGTCAATACATGCATAAGGAGATTGTGGTCTGTGACCGTAATTACCTTGATCCTTCTCATTTTGTCAGTGAATTTTGAATTAAATTCAAAAACATCAGTTGGAGAAATCGTTTTGGTGTTGGGCTCCTTGCTCAAAATCTTATACTTGGCACACGAAAGCGAATGAAGCAGCCTAACGACATCATCATCGGATAGGTTCAACTGAGTCATGATTTCTTGATAGCTTAATCTATCAGAGGAGTTGAAAAGCAGTAGAGCCGCAGCCTGGAAAAATAAAAATTTGAAGTCGAAATCACTAAAAATATTAATGGCAAGAATCGCGTTTAAACGAGATAATACTATATCCTCCCAAATTACCTGATAAGTAGTTACAATTAACTCAATAGTCTTCTGTTCGAACTTTCCATTGATGTTACAAGTGCCCAAGGAATATATCCATGTAAGTTTCCTGTGCTTTGTTTTTGTCTGGTAGAACTCTCTAAATACTTCAACACACTTGACCTATAACAGAAGTCAAATAAAAACGAGAAGTTAGTGGTAAAATGGCCAAGTCTTTAACAAACAAGATTTCGCTTTATAAAGCATACCATCTCAGCAGGAAGATTTAGATCAAAGGACTTGTAACTTGGCCAGAAACCCGTTGTGAGAACAGTTACTGTCAAGTCAATTCCTGGATTTGCATTTGCATTATTACTAAGATATTCCTCAAAGCTGGTCTGATTTTCCCTTGCCAGTGTCAAATCTGTAACCTGGAATAGTTGACAAAGATAAAAATAAGAAATACATCAGGCACCAAAGTAAAAAATTAAATATATAACTGCTGATTTGGAAGGTAGTTGCATTATGAGAGCTAACCATTCCCTCCATCTTAGACGTAAATTGGCCACCACATTGCTGCTTCAACTTTGTCAGAATACTCCTCTCATGCTCATCATTAGCACTTTTATCAAATAACAGGCGTCGTGCAAGTTTTTTTCTGTCGACAACAGCAATAAAAAGAATAAGACAAAAAAATCCCGTGTAACATCTAAAGGCTCAAATCAATCACTAAGTTTGAAAATTCACCTGTAGAATTCAGCAAACAAGTCCTTATCACTGATGTAAGCAAGCAATTTTACTACCTGAAAGATATATAAAATCTCAGTCACAACTTACAACATGTTATAGCCAATAAATGTAAATGCCAAGTGAAGTGTTTGAGAAACAGACCTTCTCCAGAGTGTCTTCAATAGCTTCATCACTTAATTTTTCACTGCCGCCCTTTTTGAGAATGTTATCACAAAATGTGGCAAGAAGTTCAGCACTAGAACTTCCAGCAACACCCTTGTTGCAGAAGATTTCAAAGGCCTCTTTAAGAGCCTATACATAGAAAAATGTTTAACTCGTCTATTGCTGGAATAAGTGGCAAGACTAAAACAAACATGAAGAGATTTCATGACGCTAACCTTGTGAAAAAGCGTGTGATTTAGAAAACACTCATTCACGTATGCCATGAATTTGTCATGGAGTTCGATCACTTTTCTGACAAATACCTGCACACAAACATGAATTAATTTCAAAATTTTAAACCGATTAAAACGTGAAAACCAAGAAACTCAAAATAGGTAACCTGTTCCTGTAATCCAACAACATCTTTCCTTTCAGCCTGTAAAAGACACCTCTTGATATCAGAAATATGCACAGCCAAAATATATTTATTAAACACATTTGGCAGCCAACTAAAAAAATGTCTAGAAACAAACCTTCTTGTTGCTTGCAGCATCTTCTGCTTGTTTAACCAAAGCAGTACCTTCAGCGGTAACATGCTGCAGTTGGGAAACCATTACATACCAGCATTAAAAAAACTATTCACATAACTTGCCGAAAGTATGAGCAGCATAAATGTTTGAACAGGTGCTCATTTTTACAAGCAAAAGCAAACTATCACAAACCTGCTTATAAATATTTGCAACAGGTTCTAAGCCTCGAGGTACTTTAGAAAAGAGCCTATACATCCTTGACAAATCTTCCACCTAATGGATGAAAAATGCTGGGATTTAGCATCAATTGCGGCATCTAAACTAATCATCCAAATACATATAGTATGAGATTTACCTTGTCGTCCCTAAGCAAAGCGTGACAACCTGAGTGCTCCTTCTCTAACAGTTGGGTGGCATACACAGACAACAGCTCATGTTGTACTTTCTATAAGAATCAGAAACAAATCAAACAGAACAACATGAGAAATGTCTAAATTGACTCAAAAAATTAATGTGAATAAAGAGTGCGCAGTGTAAGCACAATAAAATACTTGGATGCTAATACATAACACACATCTCGAATTGATCATTAAAGAGCAAGAACAAACCTCGAGCAATTTTGTCTCACTACTTGAATGAAGATAATGAGAAACCCTGTCTTTCTCTCGTTTCAAGCACTCCTCAGCCTAGATTTTCAGAAACATAGTTAGAAGTTTGAACCCAATTAGAAAATTAGTCTGGGTAGAAGCACTATAGCCACATTTTTTCCTTATTACGTTGGACTCTACAAGAATGTGTGAGTTTTAAAGGCTGGGGATTATGAATTCCACAGAAATAATTACTTTCAACATATAGTCAGGACACGAATCATCTAAGATCCAGTTAGAAGCCTTCCGAGAATAGTAAGCTGCTGTGTCCTTGAGCATTGCTTCTTCAAAGTCATTC
Source organism: Erythranthe guttata (assembly GCF_056151865.1). NCBI lineage: Eukaryota > Viridiplantae > Streptophyta > Magnoliopsida > Lamiales > Phrymaceae > Erythranthe > Erythranthe guttata. The sequence goes on along the minus strand of NC_142539.1, from coordinate 905,959 downwards.
TCATACTGCTCCATCTGCCCCATTCCAATTTCAACAAAAATATCTAGGACATTCTTTAATAAAGCACGATCTATTTGCTCTCCTTCCCTCTCTTGATCAATCTGGTTTGAAAAACATATATTAAAACCTCAAAACAGGGAAAAAATTAATCAGGATGGTATAGAGGTAAATATTGTCATACCAGGGATATAACAGCATCCCTCACTTTCCCATTCACCTCATGATATACCTGAAATAGCATTCCAAATTCCAAGATTCAAAAACCAAAAACCAAACTGAAAATGACAAATTGAAGGATAAAAACGAGGAAGAAAAAAGTTGAATTTGAAATATTTTTTCAAATTTAAGCTAAAACAACATTTGAAATAGAGTGAAAATTATTTATAAAAAAAGAAAAGGTAAGTGAAATGAGAAAAATAAATATAAAGGTAGGGTACTATCAATTACCAGGTCTCTGAAACATGTCAGACCAACTTCTTTAAGTGGTGGAAGTGACCTTCTAGCTATGAAGTATCGATCAAGATAATGAAAGAATCTCGAAAGCCATCGCACCATGACTTTATGGTTTAACCACCTTCTCACAAGCTCCCTCAACATGAACTCGTCATGTTTCTCCCTCAAGGAAGGCAGAACCTTAATTAAGAACAAAGCAGTTAAATAAGGCTAGAAAAATAGCATATATCAATTTATAAAAACTAAACAGATAAAATAGTAATTTCAGATTAACCATGCTTCTAAATTCAAAATAGGGTAGTGGGTTTCTAACATTAAGTTTACCCCGTAAAATTTAGAATAGTAACAAGGAACTCCATCAACGGGGTTGCACATCAAAAATTAATTTATTCCACAATTGAGCACACCAACACTATAGTGAGTACATAGATTGGCGTGAGCATATTAATAATGTAACACCAGTAAATAAAATCATTTTGCCCCACCCTTACCGTTCTTGTAATGTAGTCTTCAAAAGCTTCTCGGTACTTGTCATACAATTGCTGAGAATAATCATGTGGGGGCTTTTGAGTACACATATTGTAAATCGTCCTGTCAATAAGAATAAAGGGAAGTCAGAAACAACTGACAACAATGTAAAAACCTACAAAAGCATATGATAATGATATATAGTACTAAAATAATACGTGTAGAGCAATATGTAGTCCTCTGAGTTGAATTGAGGCTCGGGTAGTCCTTCAAGAATATTCTTCAGTTTTACGATCCCTCTTTCCATGAAGTCCCATCCTTTGTCTAACTCAATGGTATTTCGCTGGTGCATAGTCATCTTCTCTCGCAGTCCAAGATCAACACAATGGCACCAATTAATCCAGTTCAAAACATGCCACTGACAAACAAATGGATAGGTAAAGGTCATTAAAACTCAATACTTAAAAGAGGAATACTACAGGAATCATCAAGAAACTAGACGCAATAGGATCAACCATAATGCCCGATAAATCAAGAAACCTAATGTAACAAATAGAAAATTACACAATCAAATTGCAACGGGAAGTTGGCACCAGATCCTAGAACACTTTCCCATACTAAATCTCCCAAAAATCTGGACATGGTCAACTTTAAATTGCACCAGTTGACAACTTCTTTACAGAACAATTCTATAGAAGAGTTCAGTCACAAATAATCATGCTCACAATTTATCACCAACAAGTAATATATGTACTCATAAAACACCAAACGCCCCAACCCACCAAACCACCGTCCTCCCTCCATCCGTACAACCCCCAAAATACAAAAAATAAAAGAAAAGGAAATTAAAAAAAAAACCCAAAAACGTAAGAATGGACCGACAAAACCCTAAAATAAGTAGAATCGCATCAAAACAAGCAGAAACCTACCAGAAACCCCTCGAATTCGAATCAAAATCCAATTGAAGCCTAAACAACTAAAATAACCTCAAAATCGAGGTCCATATTTACAAAAAATACGATTAATTCGATACCGATCGCAAAAAAACATGTGTATATGGCTACCTCTTAATGCGCACGCGAAACAAAAATCAAAAAAATACCACACAGTAATCGATATACGGTATGTGATAATATGAATATCCTAGAGAGAGAGAATACCTGAAGAAGAGAGAGAAGAGAGAGAGATGAGATGTGAACCCCTTTCTTTCGTATTCGGTTTTCCTTGCTCTATATTTTTTCAGCTATTACAAATTCCTTTTCTAAGCATATATATATTATTACAAATCCTCCAATGAAGTTCTTATAATTCGCGTTAGGACCCCCAGTACTTTCTGGAATTCTGTTTTCTGCCTCTAGATTGTATCAAAAGACGATTAGAGTATCGTATAAATTTGGGTAAATTACGGTCAATCCCGAAGGTAAGGTCAAATGACAAAATAATCCCTCTTGTTTGGGTAATTACAATCACCCTACAGCTATGAATCTTTTTACACGTCGACCCTCAAATCTTCTAGATTCCGTGGAATGTTCTATTTTTTGTACTCATTTTGTGCAAAAATGCAGTTTCTAATGCACCACAATCTGATATTTACAAGTGAAAAGACGCATCTTATGATCATGTTGTTTCAGAACGTGGATCTGGAATTGGGTAAAACAGGTACAAACTGAAAAATATTTCACATAATCTAGAAAAATTCACTAAATTCGACACCGCAAGGGTGGACGTGTAAGAAAATTCATAGTTGAAGAGTGGTTGTAACTTGTAATTCGCAAACATGAGGGGTTTTTTCGTAATTTGACATTACCTCAGGGAGTGCCCGTAATTTCCCCTATAAATATTTTACAATTTGGACTAAATTTAAATAAAAAATTATTGTAGTTTATTTTGGGGAGGCCCATCACAGATGGTAGCCCATAGAGGTTAAGCTGCGCAAGCCCACAGGGAATAATTTGCAAAAGCCCAACCCAATCACGATAAAAAAAGCTGTTTTGTGTTAATTATTTGGTGATTGTTAATTACAAGTTTACAACTTTCATAATTATGGTTTATTGCATTTAGCACCCATATGTTTACTCTATTTGCAAAAAAGGCTGTAATGTTATTTTTATTAGCAAAGAACCCCATTATTTGGGAATTCTGAAGCATACACACCTTAAAAACTCGTCAATTACAAGGTTGTGAGCTGAAAAAAAAATCAAAATATGGGGAGGGTTTTGCAATAAACTCTATTAATACAATTTACACCATTATAAGTTGAAGCTAAATCTGGATTTAAAATAAAATAAAACTCAAATGGTGTTTAAAACTTTATTCAAACTCTGTTGATAGTGAAAACCTGCCGATAAGATTCCCCAGATAAGATTCCCCGGTAATCGAACAATCATCATATATATATATATATATATATATATATATATATATATATATATATATATAAGCAAATTAAAGCACTTCCATCATGAAGAAGATTTCAATTCTTGTAGCTTGGTTGCTTGTACCTCGAGCAATTCATGTTGCACAATCTGTTGCATATAGTAAAATCACTTTAATCGCGTGATAACAAAAACCGAGTCACGTGACGAAATAGCAGCAAAATTACAAACCTCTAATACTTTGTATGTACTCAAGTAATTCGAAACTCTGCTTTTCTCCTCTTCTAAGCATTTCTCAACCTGCACATTTTTCAACCATACATACATATCATATATCTATATCTTCCAACGTTAATAAAGTAACTAAAAAATAATTCGTCGGGATTGACCTTAAGCATGTAATCGTCGTACGACTCCATTGCAATCCAGTTTACGGCCTTTCTCGAGTAGAATTTAGAGGTGGCTTCAATAATTGCATCTTCAATATATTTTGCATGGTGCTTCGATGCATCTCCACTCTCGATTTCCTCGTAAATATTCAGTACTTCTTTCACCAACGCCTGATCAATCTCTTCCCCTTTGCGCTCCTTATCAATCTGAGCATATTTTTGCCTCTTTTAATACAAAAATATTGTAGTAAACTACGAAAACGCCATCCCGGAAATTACTCAAGAACTTACTAATGATATAATGATTTCACTAACTTGAACGTTTACTTCCCAGTAAACCTGCAATAGATGTAGTTACAAATACTCGTGAATTTTTACTTTTTTAGGAAATTTGATTAAAAAAAGTAACGGTAAGAAATATATTACATAAATCACGAACCATATTATAGAATATCGAGTGGCTCGTTTCTACAAGAGAAGGCAGTTTCTTCCTCGGTATATAGTATCTCGAAAGGTAATTAAAGAACCTGGAGAACCATTTTGTCAAATACTTGTGATGGTTCCATCTTCTCCACAATTCTCTCAACAGATTTTCGTTCGATTTTCCCCTCAACGAAGGCAATACCTGCAAAATTCCACGCACATTGTGCACAACTTCGTAGCTATAATATTAATTCACAGTTTTCTAGAAAGTTCGATTTACCTTAGAAGATACGTAGCCCTCGAATATCCTTTTGTATTGTTCGTATAGTTTCAGAACTTCTGGACCGATTGGATTCGGAGAACATACATTGTATACTAGTCTGGTACAAATTCAGTCAAGAGTGCCAAAATAACAGAAATGCAGAATTTAATCCTCCCATAAAAAACCCAAAATTGTTTGAAGGCTAAAATTAGGGCATAAATCATAGATAAACACAGGCTGTAATCATTAGGGTTTTCGATTAAAACACACTAATTACTCAATATGAAATACTAATTAGAATCCAATAATTCAAAACGAACTGCCACAGAACCAGAAAAACAAATGAGAACCCACTAAAAAAATGTAATCTTTGGAAACCTTTTGAACAAAATTAATGGTAAAAATGTAGCTTAAATTTGGGGGAAAAAGTGAAATTAGGTCAGAGGATACGTATAGAAGCGCATGTACTCTTCAGAATTGATGTATTGATGGCTGGGCAGATGTTCCTCGAGTTCGAGTTTGTCGATGAATTTGTTGATGGCTTCCTCCTGCAAAATTGGCCAGGCCTCCTCGAAATTCATCGGGTATTTCAAGGCGGAGGCGCCGCCAGCCATGCTCAGCTCCGACACGGCGGAGAAGGGGAGGCGAATTTGCAGAGATAGGTATTCGCTCGATCGGGAAGGAGAGCTTTTGAGCTTTGCAGCAGTGGCAGTGGCTTTTGGTTGTACACTATGTTACTTTAGTTGTACCTTGGTTATATTCTTTTTCTTTTTATTTTTTTCCATTGTCGGTTTGACTGGAATCAGTCATACAATTAAAAAAATAATAAATGTGCAACAAAAATAATAAATCAAAATAAAAATCATTAATTTTATCTCTTCATCCAAAATCCAACGACCAATGTAAAAATTCATAATTTAAAATTAAATAAAAAAAACTCCAATGTAAAAATTCATAATTTAAAATTAAATAAAAAAAACTCCAATGTAAATTTTAAAATAATCACTCTTCGAATCTCATTAAAAAGAAAGTTCCATAAACGAAGAAGCTTATTTTTCCTTATAGCTTTCTTGCATGTACCTTGAGCAATCCATGTTGTACACTGTTACAAAAGGCAATCATTTCTCCTGTTCTAAGCATTTCCCTCCAACCTGCATATATTTCAGACAAGAAAAAAAAAATAAAAAAAAAAATCGAACAACATTAGAACTCTCGGTGAATATCTATAATTTGAAGTCCGAAAACAAAAAAACGACGATTTGGTACATACCTTAAGCCGGTAAAGCTATAGGTGGCTTCACCGAGTAGCACTAGTGCTTCGTCGATATTATTTGCATCGTGCTTCGATGCATTTCCATTCCCCATTTCCTCACAAATTTTAATCACTTCACTAACCATAGCCTGATCAATTTGTTCCTCGTTTCGTTCCCGATCAATCTGATTATTTATTTATTTATTTATTACATCTTCGGATTTTACAAAAACATTATCGGATTTATAAGTAGTATTGTTTAATTAGTTTAATCAAAAACTTACCATTGACATAGTTATATGATGAACTTGTTCATGCATTTCCTTGTAAACCTACATTAAGTACAACTTAGAATGAGTGCAACATAAAAAAAATGATTTATATTAAAAAAAAAAATTCTATATATATACACACACACATATATATATATATATTTATAAACGAACCAGATTATAGAAGATCGAGTGGCTGGATTCGGCGAGAGAAGGCAGTCTCTTACTCGGTATATAGTATCGCGAGAGGTAATACAAGAACATAGAGAGCCACTTGGTCATAGTTTTGTGATTTTTCCATCTTCTCGAAAATTCCCTCAACAAATTTTCGTCCGACTTTTCCCTCAAAGAAGGCAATACCTGGATCGTGTATATATTTTGTAATCATAATGAGTGGCGCAATCGTAATTTTATCGGAAAAATAACAAATCTCGATTTTGATAATACGAATGTGCAGTTTCGTAAAAGTTGTCTCTATATATACCTTCGAAGAGATGTAGTCCTCAAATGTCTTCTTGTATTGGTCGTACAGTTTTTGGTTCCAATTATCCGGGCTATAAGAGCAGCATACGTGATAAACAGCTCTGGTAAAATCGAGTCAAGAAAACGAAAATTTCCACATATTCAAGAAATGCAACAGCTGATATTTTTAGAGCTTATTGCAATTACTACCCCCGTGTCATATATAATTGCTAAAAAGCTACCCCATTTTAATTTATCGGTAAAAATCCCCGTATGATTTGATTTAGGGGGTTGTCTGGTAAAAAAAAGTTTGAATCATAGGGAGTTTTTTGCCGATAAAATAACATGAAGTAATTTTTTAACAATTCAATATAACATAGGGGTCTTAATTGCAATAAGCCCGATATTTTTATGTGTCAATTTACAAATATATACTATCTCTATCATAGTTGAGAGAGGGGTTGTAACTTGTAAACAACACAAAAACAAAAATAAAAATAATAATAATAATAAAAAAAATAGAACCCATAAAACAATATGATCGTTAGACAATGTTTATAGCAACATTAATGGCAACATATAAATTTATTTTAATTGCGAAAAAATGAAAAAAAAAAAAAAAAAAAAGTTAAATAGGGCGAAAGGATACGTATAGAACCGCATATATTCCTCGGAATCGAAAATTTTGTCGTTGGGTTGTTCTTCTGCTTCGAATATGTTGACCATCTTGTTAATGGCCTCCTCCTGCAAAATGGACCAGCACTCATCGAAAGTTATATCCTTTTGGGGGGCGGCGGCGCCGGCCATGTTCAGCTGCAATACGGCGGCGGCGAATGGGAATAGAGTTTGCAGAAGTGAGACTTTTTGAAACAATAAATAAAATAAAGGTTAAAAAATAAAATCGGTGTAAGTACAAAATTAAAAGTGACGCGAGCTAGTGATTTGATTGGTCGAAAATTGCCACGTAGATAGCGATGATGTGTCGATCATTACGTGCGAGCTAGTGATTGGATACAAATTGCCACGATGATGTGTCGATTATTACGTGCGAGCTAGTGATTGGATACAAATTGCCACGTAATTGCCGCTTTGCTTATCGAAATTTTGCGATTGCCAGGTAATCACATTTGAAATAAATTACGGTTGATTCGAAGAAATCCCTACAAGTGAAGAGTATTTATTAGTGGTGGAATTTCGGATGCAAAATTTGCCGATTATGGAACAATATTTTCCATTCCGATCCCATTTTTTTCCAAAGCTACGGCCGATTTCCACCCCTAATATTTATAAGTAGATTGATAAATTCTTATGATATAATATTTTTATTCGGAAAAATATCTAAATAAACTTGTGGTAGGTAAATTAAGTCGGCTCTTTTTAGAAACTCATAATCCTTCGACCCTAATACGTATATACGACCCTAATACCGAAAGAATTGAGGGATAATTAATTTATTTATTGCAAAAATAAATTGGACTGACCTCAAGCATGTAGTTTTCGAATGGCTTACTTGTAATCAAGTTTAAGGCCTTTTTTTAGTAGAATGCAGAGGTGGTTTCGATAATCGCTTCTTCAATGTCTTTTCCATAGCGTTTCGGTTAATCTCCACCCTCGATTTCTTTGTAAATATTCAAGACTTCTTTCACCATGGCCTGATCAATCTCTTCTCATCCGCCCTCCTTATCGATCTGAATATTCGATTATTTATTACGATCAATATACTATATTGCATTTATCAAGTAGCGACAAAATGGTGAAGATGCAAATTTAGTCGAAATGGTTAATAAATTGCCTTAGACGGGATACGTGGACACGCATGCAAACTTACCAAAGATACAATGATAACGCCAACTTGATCGTTCATTTCTTCGAAAACCTGAAAATAGGCAAAAGAGCGAAACAAATACTCGTAAAACTTTAGAAATTTGACCCGAGTAACGGTTAGAAAGACGAACCAGATTACAGAATGTGAAGTGGCTGGTTTCTACAAGAGAAGGTATATAGTTTGTTCTTCGATATAGGGTATCTCGAGAAGCAATTCAAGAACATCGAGAGCCAGCTTGTCATAATTTTATGATTTTTCCATCTTTTTAACAATTCCCTCAACAGATTTTCGTTCGATTTTTCCCTCAAAGAAGGCAAAACCTAGATATAGCAATACACGCAAAACTTCACACGACGTGTGCATGCATATCTTCGTCGCTGTAATATTAATTCATAATTTCTAGAAATTTCACTTTACCTTAGAAGATATGTAATCCTCAAATGTCCTTTTGTATTGATCATACAGTTTCATTGCAGGACCCGGTTTTCCCGGGGAGAAACGTAGGTAAAAAACAACTCTGGCATTTTAAGGAAATAGGTTAAATTGGGGAAAAAAAGGATACGTATAGAACCGCATACAGTCATGAGAATTGAAGCAGTGACGGTCGGGTTGTTCTTCGAGTTCGAGAAAGTCGATGGTCTTGTCGGGGGCTTACTCCTGCATGCAAAATTGGCCAGCCGTCTTGAAGTTCACGGCCATGCTCGGAGAAATCGCGGAGGAGAAGACGATGAATTTTGCGCAGTGTGGTGAAACTTTGGAACAAGAGTGATTAAAAAAGAAAACCTGAAAATCGCCCTTTGCATTTATATTTTATTCAAGCGAAATTGCACCATATACCCTGAATTTAGGTGTAATTACAACTAGACCCCAACGGATTCCAAAAAATATACATAACTCCCCTTTAAATTTGAAATTAACTACAATAAGTGGGCCCTGATTGAATCCCAATTCAATTGACAAAATTTTCCCGCCCTCTTGGGTGATGTTTCACAAATCACATATCAAAAATTTTGGAAAAACAAAATAGCCAATTTACCAAATTATTTTATTAAAATAAATATAAATAAAAAATGAAAACAATAATTAATTATGGAAATAAATCAAGAAAAAAAACAAATTATGAGCTTTTTCAAAAGGTAAAACCATCTAATACCAAACTAAACAAAAACAAACAATGAACTTTTTCAAAAGCTAAAATCATCAAAACCAAACATAAACCGAAACCGGAAACCGAAAAATCAAAACGAAACATAATATCTAATAATCCATGTAACTAAAATCCAACGAACAAAATGTAAAACTGAAAATTAATCCAGTATAAATTAATAGGACCAATCCTATTTATCAAAATGTAATCCCAACAACAATAAAAAAAAAAGCCCTCAAAAGATCTGTCGAAATAGAAAAACAAGTATAAAAATTCATCCCCTGTAGAACAACAACAACATCTTGCTTGCATGCATGTATCTTGAGCAATCCATGTTTCTCACAGGCTGTTGCAAAGCCAATAATTTCACATAGTTAATAAGCAATTATTTAAGTTTTACGTAAAACATAAATCGCATTACACACTATAAGAAACTTCTAATATTTTTTTTATAAACTCTGAAGATCAAGTAATTTAAACCAAACGCATCAAATAAGAAATAAAACGACGAACAACTTGCAGTCAGCATTTGAAGAATTTTATTTAAGGTTCTCAAATTACATGCCACTGTTTTAACTGAATTAAAGAGGGTCCTCTTGTTATTCCCGTACAGTTTAATTATGAAGCTATTTTCAAAGACTAAACAGTTCTTCCAACAATCTTCAGTATTCAAGAGAACACATACAATTACAGAAGAATTTTAAATTACAGAGGTGAATTGCGTTAGTGGAGATGAATTTTCCGTTACACAGATATGAATGGAGACATGCATGTGTTAATGAAGATGAAAATAAGGGATGTGATAATGAAGAAAGAGAAAATCTAAATTATCGAAGTTAGTTGGATTCTTTCAAACTTAATTTGATCCTAGTTAGTTTCGAGAAAAAATGTTTTATTTGGAAAAGTTCTAATTATTAGATCTACTCTATGCTACACCCGACGAATTTCACCGGGCTATTTTCCAACGTATGCATCTATACACGTGTATGGTAGGGTATAACTCGGTGAAGTTCACCGGGTGTAGCATTGAACAAACCCTAATCATAATAGAAAACTAATTAAAACTTAAGAAAAAAAGACACGTGTATGGATCATTCTCGTTTTTTTGGCACGGTAAGATCAAGAAGCTATTAATGTACAGTACGATTAGGTATCTATCTTTTGAATTTAATAAAGTAAGACTTGGGACTGACCTCAAGCTTTTAAACTTAAAGGTGGCTTCGTTAATTGCTTCTTCCATATCTTTCGCATAGTTTTTTGATGCATCTCCACCCTTGATTTCCTCGCAAAAAGCGAGGACTTCTTTCAGCATTGCCTCATCAACCTGTTCGCTATTAATCTGCATTTTGTGTTTCATTAATTAGTACATCATCGGATATTACAAAAATACCGCGATCTATAAGTATTAGATTTTAACATATGCGCTTGTTAAATGGTTACTCAAAGAACTTAGTAACTTACCATTGACGTTACGGCATAACGTACTTGATCTTTCATTTCCAAGTAAATCTATACACAATGCACAATGCAACGTAACCATCACGAAGAAATAAAACAGATTTACTACACAACCAAAAAGCAAAACAAGAAACAAATTAACGGGAGGAAATTCATCACGAACCAGCTTATAGAATGTCGAGTAACTGACTTCTAGAAGAGAAGGCAGGTTCTTCATCTGTATATAGGTTCTCGAGAGGTATTGAAAGAAAACCGATAACCACTTGGTCATAATTTTGTGATTTTTCCATCTCCTCAAAAATTCTCCCAAAAGAGTTTCGTTCGATTTTTCCCTCAAAGAAGGCAGTACCTGGATAGCAAATCTTTCAAACATTCTGTGTATATATATATATATACATATACTAATGACAAATTGACTACACTATTAATTCACAGTTTCTTAAACAAATTATTTACCTTAGCAGATATGTAGTCCTCAAACGTCGTCCTGTATCGTTCATACAGTTTCTGCGTTTGAGCGTTCGTCGTATACGAGGTACACACATTATACACAGCTCTGGTCAAATTGAGTCAAGAATACAAACAAAAAAAAAACATTCCACAGATTAAAAAATAATGAAAAAATCAGTGTCAATTTACTCAGCACACAGATCTTCCGAATGCTAAATTTAGGGCACAAATCATAGATCAAAATCAACAAGTCTGTCAACAAAATAAAACACTGAAAAATCTAAACACATCGTTTGAACAAACATCAATGGCGAAACACAACTGCATTTGAAAGAAATTAGGTTAAAATTAGTTCAGAGGATACGTGTAGAGCATCATACGGTCCTCGGGTTTGAAGAAATCATCACCGAGCGGTTTCCCAGCTTCGAAGGCGGCGATCATCCTATCAATGCCGACTTCGTGCAACAAGGTCCAGCACGCCTCGACGGTGATCCGCTGTTTGCAGCATTCTCCGCCGCCGCAAGACATTGCTCAGCTACAACAACGGCGGCGCAGTCGCCGGAGAAGAAGTGAGGGATTTTTGTGAATAAATGCAATTAGGGTTGAATGAAAATGTTTTTTTGGGGTTTATATAAGCGAGTTTTCTGGAGAACTGTGTGAGTATGACTCAGCTGTCATGCTACAAAAGTTTATCCGAATTCAATTTTATAATTAAATTCAGATATTTTTCTATAATTAATTAATTATTATTATAATCACTACATAAATATAAGTGAAATTAGTTAGGAAAAAATCTTGAATTAGATTTTTTTATTATTTTTTCTTGGTAGACTTTATCCATGTTGACTATTGAAATGGTGTGGAGAGTGTTTGAAAAAATAAAATAATAATAAAAATTACTCCATTTTCCCTCCCAAATACAAAGTGGACCTTTCTTTTTATTTTATTTTATTTTATTTATTTATTATTTATTTCTCATTTCCAATTCTTGGTCAGTTCATTTTAATATTTGTTTCCTGACAACAACGTTATTTTAACATTCCAAATTGTTGGAATGTGGGCCACAACAAAACTGCAATTGGAAGTGGGCCTATTGAATACTTTGGTAACCTGGCCCAATGATTATTATATTATTATTAATTTTTTCAACCGAAGGCGAAGTTTCTCGGGCCCACATATTTTTACGAGATAATGTAAATCATAGTGACTCAACGGCCGCACGATGAGGAATTGAAATTTTCACATTGTGGCAGCAGTACTCGATTTTAAGTTGAGTTATACCTATGCGGGCATTATTTTATTTTATTATATTTTTAATTATTCCTCTAAATGCATATTGTCAAATACAACAATTTTTAAGGGGCAAAAGAAATTCACCAATTAGGTTATATTTTTTTAAATTAAGAAATTATCAGGTTGAATAATTGATGTAAAAACCAGCTTCTTCAATCAATTTCCAGCTTGATAATTAATTAATTAATTAATTAATTCCTGTATATTTAATTTATTATAAAACAAATATCGTTTTCCTTCAAATAATATATTATATCCAATCACCACCAAAAACCAAAGCAATATATTCAAGAATTCATGACTTCATCAAGTAATTAAATCAACCATACAACAACCCTATTATAATTATAAAAAAAAAAAACACAATTTATAAAAAGTAAAAAAAAAACAAATTAAAAAATAAATAAATTCATCCTAATTCTTTTGGTTGTTCTCCTCTTCCATTAACATTTCTTCTTCATCAATAATATTAACACCAACCCTATTAATATTATTATTATTATTATTATTATTCCCTTCAAAATCTCTAAACCTAATCAAGTACCTCTTCAAGGGACCCACGTAGTCGTCGAATCCAAGTTGACCCATAGCCCAGCAAATATCGTCGCCGTTGACCGTTTTCCGTCTCTCCTTTCGACACTTTTCCGACGCCTCGCCCGTCACGAATCCGATAAACTCAGACGCGCATTCTTGCATAGTCTCTTTGGCTTCTTTGGAGATCTTTGCGTTGTTCGGAAGAATCTGCTTCATTATTCTGCCCACGTTCGCTATCGGCAAGAGCCTGCTCTCCGAATATTGGTCCGTATCGGCCGTCGATCTCGACCGTTGATCGTCGTCATTTGCTTCTGGATCAATATCGACCGTTGATCTCAAGGAGAATATTGGACGCTTGCTTGTTGAGTTGATGTGGTTGTTGTTTGATGATGACATGATATTGAGAAATTTTAATATGTGTGTGTGTGTGCGTGTGTTTTGGTCAAACTATATAGGTTATATATATTGTGCTTCTGTGTGTTTTTACACGCTTATGTGCGTGTTATATATTGTGTAGGTTTTGTATATGTTTTTTATTTATATATTATATATGTATGTATGTATGTATGTATGTATGTATGCATGCATGCCCCCATGTCACCATGTTTGATCATGTGTCTTTGCAGTATTATTTAATTATTTCCATAATTCATTGAATTGAAATTATTTGTTATATTTGATTTCAGGGTTAATTAAACATACTAGAAATATTTAAAATGAATTTTTTTTGAGATTATTTACTAAGACATGGTATTATTTTTATGCTGGAAAAATGTAAAATTAATTAAAAAAAAATGTTTTAAAAAAATTGAAGACAAATTGCTAAAGAGATCCTATTTAGTATTTATAATTATATTATGCATGAATATATATATATATATACACACGTTTGTGCGATAATTATGGAAGCTGACAGTGTTCTCTTTAATAATTAAAAAATCCAATATAATTTATTTATTTATTTTTAAAAACACTATATAATTAGTTAATTAATCATACTAAATTAATAATCATTAATCTCCTGTATTGGATTTGCTGGAGATTCTCCATCTGCCCACTACTTACCTCAAAATGGGACAACTATACATATATTTATTTTGAAATCAACTATATAAATATATTATATTTGACCAACTTGTACTATAAATTAATTGTGCATTTCACAATACATTATATTTATTGATATATAAAAATTTAATTTATTGTGAAATCCCAAGGATATTCCCCCCTGACCCACAACCCTCTGTTGTGGGAAGATTCCATTTCCATGTCTTATAATATTAATTTGATTTTTGTCTGAATCTTGGAATTGGTCAACTAGGGTTTTGACCAATCCCGGTTAAGTCTGCTTTCGATATGAATTAATAAATAAATAAATAAAAGTTGGCTATGCATGTGGGCTAACTAGAGTTGCATCTTTAGCAATATTAATTATATTTATTCTAACATTAGCAAATTGTACCTACTATGTGATTCGGGCCGGAATGCGGCCCGAAACATAAGGCCCGCTAAGGACTAGTAAGGCCCACTCAAAGGTTGGGCCCAAGAGATGAATTCACCAAAGCCCATTAAGGTGTGCCGCCTAAAGGGTAGTCCAAACTAAGTGCGACCCCTCGACGACATGTCTTGACGGAGGAGAGGAACTGACGAGGACTGAGCGAGCGTGGGGTCGTTGGCGAGGCGCCACGAGGGCTCGGTCGACCAAAGGCATTGATGACCCTGACAAGTATGGAGAGACGCATTAAATGACCCTGACTAGTGCGTCTCGCACTCATACCTGCTCATTAAATGCGCTGACACCAGCATTTATTGAGTGAACGACTGGTGGTAGTCGGAATTAGGAGAGTCCAAGAAAACGTGAGATCAAGAGGCTATTTGCCTAGGAATCATGAGAAACGACGACGACTGACTAGATGGTAATGATGGTATGAATTACCCAGAGAAAGCAGGAAGGAGGCGAAGACAACGGCGGTGGGTAAAGCTCTAACCATAATGTTATAAATGGGATCTTTTCCTGTTCTACCTACACATTCGCTAATTAGTTTCCTTATCAATTGTAATTTAAGTCCATTCCTAAGATCATATGTTGCCCTTTACTGACTTGATCGTCCGAGTGTTATCTCCGGCGTCTACCCTGCTCTCATTTGTTTTGACAGGATAGTTGCATCCCATATGTGGAGGTTTTGGCCACTCTTATAATCACAAAGTGGGCTGTAACGGGCTGAATGTTTTCATGACGGATCACTATATATTTTTATTTCAAATGTTTTCCCGAATAATTTTAGCGACGTACGATTTTTACTCATGTAAATTCGAATTCAATCAAATGTTAATCATATTTGGAGCCGGTCATATGTTTTTATCATTAAAGATATTTCACTCGACTGAAGATGCCCTTATTATTATAAATTCGTTGATTTGTCTAGTTTTATAATTATCTATAATTTCATTTACTTTAATAACTAGTATATATGCAAATAAATATATAATTTTTTTCTCCATACAACATAATGAAATTAAAATAAATAAATAAATAACTAAATAAATAAATAAATAAAATTCACTATTTCATTGTTCCTAATACAATTTTTTTATTTGTTATTTATGAAATATGGTAATTAATGATGGTCCATGTATTAGCCCAACCCAAATCCGAACCGGCCTGGCCCATATGAAGTAACCCGGTTATTACCTAAATCTATTGTTTTAAATTTTAATTGGCTGATAATTAAAAAAATGTTAGACTAATATGCTTAATAAACATTTCAATATTTGTACATTATACTAAAATTATAATTAATGTTATTTATTATAATTTAATTGAATTATATTCTTAAATTTGTATCCGACCGAAAAAAAATAAGAAATAATTTTATTTCAGATAAAATTTGATAAGGGTGTGAATCGTTTTGGGCCTAGCCATGAGATAAGTCATTGGGCTGGACTATAATTTTATATCAATTCTTTAACTCAAACAAAACCAACCAATCATAATTTTTAATAGTTAATAATTTCATTACAAAAAAATAAAAGAAATTGGATTTATTGTGTAAAATATTTTTTTAAACTAAAATGCATCAATAAGGATAAAATTGTTGAGTATACACAAAAAATTAAAACACACAATACAATAAGCTATTACTTTATATAATGGATATACACAATATTAAAAACAAATTATCTGTAATTTATTTCAGTCGTAGAACGAGGTCGTCGTGTTATCTTGAAATGTAAAGTTAAATATGCAATCTAATCAGGATAATATTATGAATACTTTAGTAATAACATATTTTCGTAATGAACGAGCGATTAACGCGATATACATTGAATGTGCGACCGACGACTGAAATTCTCGCAATTCAATTTATTAAATTTGTAAAAAAGAAAATTATCACGTACAAACCATTTAGTTTAGCCACTCGTTTTTCAAGCACGTGAGCTAAAATCAATATATCAAATATATATTCCTCGAAACATCAAATTATTTATATTAACATTTATCCAAGGAATTGCAATAAAAAAAATCAATAATAATTCATTATAAAATATAAATTATTTAGTGCATAGATTAATTCAAAATCCCTCCCAACAAAAATTCCACAACTACCCTCACTACACGAGCGCGTACATCCCACGCATCCAAAGCGCGTGTGGATTTGTCCTCCAACACTCATTCTATTTTTTTCCTTCTCACTTTATTTCTCTAAAACTCATAAATACAAAATAAAATTTAGTAATAGCAAAAAAGCAATTTCTCTCTCTATATAAAGCACAGCGAAAAATATAAAATAAAAACAAAATAAATAAAAGTCTCATTATTTTCTCTCTCTCTCTCTCTCCTCTCTCTCTCTTCGATTCAATTCACCACATGAAACCTCTGCTCCCGTAGAAGAAAACCCAGGTTCTCTCTCCCCCCCTCCTCTTCTTCTTCGTACATATACATACATATTTTGTATGCATAGTCGTGGATAAAGAAACTGGTTCCTGTATCTATTATGTATGTATACGTTTTTCTGTGTAGTTGTTCGTGCTGTATTTTTTTTTTCACGGTTTTTTTGCTCCACATCTGAACCCATTTCCCCAGCTTCGCCCCCCACACGTGCCCCTCAAGTTATTTTCTTGTATTTTACATGCATATATATATTTAAATACGGTGTTGTATGTATTTGTTAGTGATGTTGGGTTTATGAAATAAAAATGATAATACATAAAGAGTTATCAAGTGTGGTGTATGAGTTTTTTTTTTTTTTTTTTTAATTTGGTTGGATCACATTGGAATTTTCTGTGGACTTTATTAGTGGTTTTTTGGGTTGTTGTTGGAGGATTTTTAATGCATGATTTCTTGTTTTGTTGTGCATTGTTGTTGTTTTTCTCCGGTTTTCGGGTTTTTTTTTTAATGAATTTTGCCCATAGGATTTTTTTTTTTTTTTGGAAAAGTGGAAGTTCTTGATTTTGATTTGATTTTTTGTTAGTGAATCGGAACACCGCTTTGGGATAAATGCGGGTTCGTTTCGAGATCTCGAGATGTATTTCTTTGCGGAAAAAAAGTTGCTATCTTTATCTCGAGACGTGTTCGATTTTATTGAGAGATAGATCTGTTGTTTCATACGAGATGTAACCGATGCTCGATTTCTCATTATTAGGTTTTTACACTTCTTTTCACTTTTAGGTTTGGAAGAGAAATTTCTTAATTGCTTCCGGTTTGATGCGATCCCTTTTTTCCGTGTTGCTTTAGTTTCCGTATACCGTCTGGTTTTTATTTTAGATGAATTCAATTTCGTATATTAGTTTTATCGTTTTTTGTTAATTCGTTTCTCCATTTTCGATTCTATCGATGCTTCTTAATAAGTGGTGAATTTCTACATTTTGTTTCCGATTTATCGATATAAATCCTCCATTTTCCTTTTTCGTTTTCTTTACCAATGTGCATTTAGATTCAGATTTGCTTGCATTTAGTACAAACAGAAAAATCCCGAGTTCTTGATTTGCATTTGTATAGACATTTACTCGTTAGTAATTAAGTAATTTCAAATGATTTTATATTCATCAAAACTTTCTTTGTCACAGATTAAATTCAAGAGTGGAAGTTAACTCAACAAACCCCGTTTTTTGCTGCTGGTTTTTTTGTTTTTGCATGATATCGAGTGAGAGGTAAACGCCTCCGTTTCAACGGCATATCATTACATTATCAATGTTTATTTATCTTCTTGTTTGATCTCCGTTTATTACTAGAAGTTATAAAAACCAAATCCTAATGAAAAAAATTGCGTTGATTTCTTCGGTGCGTAGAGATGGCTTCTATTCATTTAGGCGAAAACGGAGATTGCTTCATCGACTCTGTAGAAACTGAGGGCTCCCCTCAAATCCAATCGGATAATAATTCAAACGATGCAGTGGATAAATTCGAAGAAGAGCCCGAAATACTTCCAAGAATCGGTGACCAATACCAAGCAGAGCTTCCTCCACTTGTCAGTGGGTCCCACTACGTACCCTTCGAAAATTTCCAAGTGGGATTGCCTATACTGCTGACGTGGATCAGTAGCTCGAAACGGGATACTTTGGGACCAACAAGTTCGGATTTCAAGAATGTCTCTAAAACAGACGAGGTGTCTCTCGGTGACATTGTAGAGTCGACGAATGACGGTTGCTCGGGCTATTTTTTATCCCCTGGATTATTTGACGTGCATTGGAGCGGAATCGAAAAGGGTACCTTCATTTTGGGGTTGTACATTTTCGAGAAAAATTTCGTGGAAGTTAGGAGATTTGTTGGAACGAAAGATATGGGGGCTTTGTTGTCGTTTTACTATGGAAAATTTTACGGTTCGCAAGAATATAAGAGATGGTCTGCTTGCCGAAAGACCAAGGGCAAAAAGGGTATTTACGGCCCGAGGATATTTTCCGGTGCAAGACAACAGGAGCTGCTGTCTCGGATTTTTCTGCGAGTTTCTGAAGAATGCCGAAACGCTTTATTGGAGGTAAATTAATTTAAAGTTTTTGTTATTAGGCATCAATGCAAAAAGAAACCTTTTTGACATAATCTTGTTTTTTCATTCTACCGTAAGATAACGAAATCGATGTTGACAAGCAGGGCTTCTTTTTCTCGTTTTTCTTTTTTTTTTGGAGTAATGCAGGAAATAATTCCGAACGAAAAGGATTGAATTTTAATGAAGTTTTATTATTAGGCATCATTACTTGTATCTGAATCACTGGTTAATTTTTTTATTTTTTTTGATGACTCATCGTGTGCATGATCTTAAATCTAGTGTTGACGGGCATTTTTTATTTTTTTTTATTTTTTTATTTTATGCTTAGGTGTCGAAAACATTTGCCGAAGAAAAAATGTCGTTAGCAGATTACGTCTCGTCATTAAAAGCAATGGTAGGGGTGAACATTCTAGTAGAAGCAGTTGCAATCGGAGCAGGTAAACGTGATCTCACCGGAGCATCTTTAGAGCCGTCACGATCATCCTATCTGACGGCCCACATTCGCTCGGAGATTCCCACCGGAAAAGCATGCTCCTCCCTCACAGCCAACGAAATCGCCCGATTCTTGTGCGGCAATTACCGCCTGAGCAAAGCTCGATCGAACGATCTGTTTTGGGAAGCCGTTTGGCCCCGTTTGCTTGCAAGAGGGTGGCACTCTGAGCAGCCGAAGAATCACACAAGCAACTTCTCTCTCGTTTTTCTATTGCCAGGTGTCAGGAAATTCTCTAAACGAAAACTTGTTAAAGGGGACGACTACTTCGACTCGGTTGCAGATGTTTTGAGCATGGTGGCTAAAGATCCTGGCTTGATCCAGCTCGAGAACGAAGAACAAGAAAAAGACGAAAAAGATGACGTCAGCATGACCAGGAACGATGACAATGGTGACGTCAGCATGACCAAGAACAAGAACAACGATGATGTCAGCATGATCAAGAACGATGACAATGATGACGTCAGCATAACGAGGCAGCAGCGTCATTGTTATCTCCAACCGAGAAATCCGAAACGTAAGAGTGCCGTTGTAATGAAATTTACGGTTGTGGATACGAGCATGTCTAATGGGAGAGTGAGGGAGTTGAGAGAAATTTCGAGTGTTTCTACTGGTGGACATGATGGAAATGACGAAGATGCCCCCGAGAAGAATAAGAAGGATTTTCAAGGGAAGAAAAAGTTTCCGAAATCACAAGTCGGGCGGAAGACGAAGAAGCAGAGAAACGAGGACTATGTTGTGGGCCCCACCACGAAAAGGTGCCGCGCACAAACACCTTGCAGTCACGAAGAGGTAGACGAAAATATATCTTCTCAAGTGGGGTCCGCGAATCCTGATAAACCCTCGTGCGCCAGCTCATCGAAAGGGAGTCCAGACGAAGAAAAAACCCCTCAGATACTCATAGACCTCAACTTGCCACAAGTTTGTCCGGATTCGGAATATAACGATTCGGTCAAAGTGGATTTGGAAGAAGAAGAAGGGGAATCTTTACAGAATATTCCGGCGGCTGCTGAGGTTGCTGAGGCTGCGGCAGAAGAAGAACCTTTACAGAATATTCCAGCTGCTGAGGTGGCGGTGAATGCGAACCAACGGAGGTACAGTACGAGGAATCAAACTCCGACTATGAGGTCCTTGCAAGCTGTGGCGCACGGGTATTTGGCTGTGAATCATAGGAAGAGGAAAGGGAAGGAGGTTGCTTCGAAAGATGATGTCAAGCCATGTCAGCGCCCGCGTGGCGGCTGTGTGGGGCCCAATGAGTCTACGAGCAGTTCAGCAGCTTCGCAGGTGGAGGAATCTTCCGGAAACGGTGCTTCGACTAGCGGCAATGAATCTCAAGTTCCACCACCACCACCACCACCAACGGAGAATGACGAAGAAACGGGTGAAAAATGAGTTCTTTTTCGAATTAGGGTACTTTTACAGAGAGCGATGAAAATAAAGAGATAAGTGACATAGATTTTCTGAAATTTACTTAGCAAAGTATTTCTTTTGTTGTTGGAATCAACTTGTGTAGATTCTTTTTTTTTTTTTTGTAGGTTAAGTTCTTGTTTAAAAACTACATATATATATATGCTTTGACTCACCCCTTTTTTTCTTTTTTTTTTTCTTGTTCATCTTTTTGCTTGAGATTTAGTTTAGCTTCATTTGCATATAAATATCGTAGATATTTTTGATGAATTGTAATGGAATGTGATAAATGTCGTTTTAGTTTTAATAATACCATTTTAATTTCAGACGTAATTTTGAAACGGTATTATTGAAACTGAATGAGACGTGAATCACCAAGATTTGTAGTTCTCCGAGTTAGATTTTTAATCTAGCTTGAATCACCAAAATTGGATATCGAATCAAAATTGGATATCGAATGAGAAAGTTATCCATGAATCAAGCAAAACTTCCCACAAATTTGATATTTTGAATTATCTAGAATTCAAAACGTAAGTACGTAACTCATTCATGCAATAACTTTTTCATCCGACACCCAAATTAGCTGACTTGTGTTGAATTAGAAAGCTAACACAAAGAGCTACAAATCTCCGTGTTTTGTATTTCGCCAAAATCGGACTAGTAAACGGTCAAAAACTCATTCTAAGTCTGATCGGTATAAGTAAAATGCAAACGACATTTAACATTTCAGAATTGTAATTTGTAGTTTTAAGTAATAAAAGGTTTGGGAAAAAAGTACGTTATTGAGAACCATGCAAGAATGAAAAATAGTAAATATTCGTTTGAGAATATTTAAATTATCATAATTTTGTTTTTTTTAATCAAATGAAAACGAATCAATGGATGTTATAAAATAAAATATTACAATATTAAATTTTGGATAATATAATTAATTATCTACTTGTGTAATAATTGTTTTTTACTATCTTTGCTTCAACAATTGTCCACGTCAGCAGCCCATTTGGTTTATTATACCATTAAAAGAAAAATCCCTTTAAATAAGATGGATCTAAAGTCAACATGAAAGTTTGACCAACTTATCACTACAAAAAATATATATAACATAATTGAATCCTACTATATTCCTGTGAAGATTCCTATGTTTGAAACAAAATGCAGTTCCTAAAACAATAAATGCACTTCAATTTTCTATGATTAAAAAGAAAATTAAAGGGTTAAAGAAAATCGATCCCGAAAAACCGAGGAAACAAAAAAAAAAAAAATCAAGTCGAAACGGACTCTAACCAATCAGAAGTAAATTCGTAAGCAACAAACGTAACAGCGCCAGCTGGCGCAGCTTTCACAATAGACGGAACGATGCCCTTGTAGAGCCCGGCCCAGCCCTCAGCCTGCATAATGCGAGTTAGCGCATCGTACATGTTTTTGTACGCATGGTGCTCGACTCTTGCTCCGTATCTTCTATCTCTCGGCAATCCTTCAACCTAAAAAGTTACAATCACGTAATACGTAAAGATTGTGTGTATATATATACACACACACATTCAAGTCTTGTTTTTATTTGCTTCGGATAATTAAGAAACCGTAGAAATGTTGATAATTGACACGCAGTGGAGTCAACATAGGGCTACGGGGGTCACGGCCCCTCCTCGGCTTCAAAAAAAAAATTGGAAAAGTTTTGGTCCTTTGTGTTGGCCTATTTACGAATTTAGTCCTATTATTAAATGCAATAACTTCGCAAATATAGTATAAATTGATTTCGGCGAGTTTGTTAGCTACATCATTAAACAAAGAGTAGAATCCAAAGTTCGAGTGAAATAGGACCAACAATGCCGATTTTGCACAATTATTGCATGTAAAATTGAAAAAGGATAACTTAAGGACTAAATTCCTAAATAGACTAACATAAAGGACCAAAATTACAATTTTCCCATAAAAAAAGGACAGAAAAAAAAAATCCGAAAGAAGAACTTCGACAGTGGAATAGAAATATACCTGAAATCTTTTCTTGACCACATCGAGTGGATGGCATACAGCTTTAGCACATGTTCCAGCAGCTAATCCACATAGGAATAGCTGGAAGCTCGATATTACATCGCCTCCTTCATTACCGTAAGGCGATTTATACCGATTATATACCTATAAGAGCGAGAAACACAAAGTCAAGATGAATCCGTCTTTGCTAATGTGTGTGTGTGTGTGCGTGCGTGAGAGAGAGAGAGAGAGAGAGAGAGAGAGAGAGAGAGAGAGAGAGAGAGAGAGAGAGAGAGAGAGAGAGAGAGAGAGAGAGAGAGAGAGAGAGAGAGAGAGAGAGAGAGAGAGAGAGAGAGAGAGAGAGAGAGAGAGAGAGAGAGAGAGAGAGAGAGAGAGAGAGTCACCATCATCCAGCGTTTAAACGTATCGTAGGTTCCAAATTGCAAACCAGCATAAGGAACAATCTCAAAAAGAGTCGGCGTAAGTCCAGCATATAGCCCACGAAAGCCACGTGTTTCAACTATGTCAACAAATGCCGACCTCATATTCGGATAAACCTGATCAACAACATTTTGAAAAAAACAGACAAAAAAAATGATCAAGAAAATAGCCACCTTTGCTTTCAGCAATTCCCAACTCGTTTACTCACTACTGTTGATAAATTAACGAATAACTTAGACCATATAATGATCCATCCTTAGTCGAAAGGGCAAAAGCATAATAATACCTTTGGTTCACCCTGTGAAGCTAAAATAGTTCTGAGAAGATCAAACGGATACGAACCAATAGTGGCGGCACATCCTGCTAAGGCCCCACTAACATACGAAAGATACGGACTTATATTGATATGGTCTTCTGCATAACGGAAACACAAAGAAATACGAAAATTAATCAAATTGACACGAATTAACCCAAAAAAAAAAATTACGAATAGGAACCGGAAATAGGTTCGCAAACCTGACTTAGAAGAACCGGAAGCTAACGTCTTCAATTTGTGTAAGACTGTAAACTGTATTGCAGTATACGGCATAACCATAAGTAGGGCTGGTACATTGCCCCTCCAAAATCCCTGTTAAATTACGAGAAAGATGAAATAATTAACGTAATGCAACAAAAAGTAAAGTGAAACTGAAGAAAACCGATTCTTGAAATCACACGATTGTGAGATATGCCATAATGACTAGAAATACGACCGTTTGCCGCTTATTTTGTCCCTTTTGTTTACTCTTATTCTGCCGAAATTAGATACTGTAATTAAGTTCTGAAATGAGGTTTTTAATTAAAACTTGCAGACGACTTCTCGATTCTGCTTCAGTTTTTTTCTCAGATTCGTAAATAGTACTAGAACTGACAGGGTACGAGCGATTAAGTGCTTAAGCTGTTCGAATCGCGTCTTTATTATCACAACACAAAATCCCTAGCAACCAAACGAAAAACGGAAGACTCTTACGAATCGTTCCAAAACAATAGCATTTACTTATTTTTTCAAATTTCCGATTCTTTCACGAAGATTACGCCACTATTTTTTGCACATAACGTAAGTATGGTAACACACATCTTTCGTCAAATGATTCCCCCAAATTTCAAAATCAAGAAAATCTAGCGAAATCAACTCTCGAACTGCGCCATAACACATATTTCTAAATTATCAAGAAACACATGTTTCGGTAATCTCTAAAGCATTGTGATCAAACATGGAGACTTTAGACATACCGAATAAACACATAAGAGAACAAAATATTAAACGGAAAACACCTTCTCGAGTTAAATTTAACAATATTAAAAAAAAATGCACAAAGAATCGATACCGGTAATCCTTCCTCCCTAAGTATGTCCTTGGAAGCTTGAACCATACCCGTATATTTCGACGGACCGTACACATCTCTACGAAGCAACGCCCATTGTGTAGTGGGTTCTAATTGAACCTACATATGACAAAAAACCCATCGCATATTAAAAAAAAAACGCGCGTTAATTGAACACGATAGCATTATAATCAAATCAAATAAAGTAATACTTCTGATCAACCATGAATGCAATAAATCAACCAATTCAAAGCTGAGTTTTTCAGAAATTAAAAATATCGAACCTGAAATCGGATTTTGATCACATCGAGCGGCGATGTAACGGTTCTAGAAATACCGCCGGAAATTGCGCCGGCGGAAGCATCAATTAAAGCCCTTTTCAGCTGCCCCGGTTCCTCCATTCCTCCTCCTTCAATACCAACACTTCAAAACCCTGCAATAAAAATACATAATTACAAATAAACCCCATTACTTTATTGCACCGCCAAATTCGTCCCCCAAAAATTCACCAGCAGCCAAAATTGGCACCGCCAACCACAAACAATTAAAAAAACAAAAAAACCCATAAGATAATATCATAATTAACATACCAAGTTGTCAGCTTACCCCAAAAAAATTGAGGCGAGGGTTTTTGAAGAAATAGGGGTATAATGGAATAAAAAGGGGATTTTTTTTATCAGAATAAAAAAGCATATACTGAGTAGCAGGAATTAAATGATTATAGATTTATTTCTATATAGAAAAATTTAAAAAGAAATTAAACCTGTAAAGAGTGGAGGAGGAGAGAATGGAAGCATTGAACACCTTTTCAATAGAGTCAAAAAAGAGTTTTGCTATTGTATATTTGTATGTATATATATTATATATAGGGTTTGTGCCGTGTTTGGGGGGACCTTGTCCAAAAGCTAAAATTGTGAAGTTAAAAGAAAGATTTGCAGGTTTATTCTTTTGACCAAATTAATTAATTGGGAATTAGAGGTCAACCTTTTTGTGCTATGGTGTTTTGTCCGTCTGAACTGTTAAATGTCGTTTCAATTTTATTAACGTTTTAGCTTCAAATGTGATTTTGACTTTTTTAGTCTGATTTTGGTAAAATTGAAAATATAGAAATCGTATGGTTAGCTTTCTAATTCATTATGAATCAGTTAGATTGGATATCGGACGATAAATTTATACATGAATGAGTTACATTTTAATTTTGAGATAACTAAAAATATTAAAATTGTAGTCAGTGTTTATTGATTCATGCATATATTTCTTATCGGACAACCAATTTTGAAGTTGGATTAGAATGCTAGTTCGAAGAACTACAATTTCCGTATTTTGAATTTTGTCAAATTCAGACTCTAAAATAGTCATAATCATATTTGTAATTAGAATAATATTATTAAAACTAAAACGACAATTGTCACATCTGAAGTTGGATTATTTGTTTGTATTTAAAAGTTGTAGTGTTTCGAAAGTCATTAAAAATTAATTTTAAAGATAATAACATTATAAATTGAAATTGCATAACGAAATTTAATTTTAATTTATTTTGGTAAAATATCTCAAATATAAAATATCTTTAAAAAATCAGTTAAAAGAATATTAGAAAATAATCCGATGTGGGTGTGGGCTTTATTGTGACGTGGCCTAGTTTAAATTATGGTACCAATTAGACTTGTTGGGATATCTATACATAATCTTGATTTGATTTTTCTTTGGATAATATTATTTGAAATTTATGGCCCAATAAAAAAATATTTGGCCCATTATCACTCGGACTACAGAAAAATATGTAAGAAATATAAAATATTATGTTGAAATAAAATTACTTGGCCCATTATCACTTTGAAATTTAAATTTTAGTTGGGGTCAAAATGAAATATTTCGAAAGATACTTTTCAATATTATTTTAATTTATATGTATAACTTTTGAGAGCCAAGAGTTGACTTGTCACACTTGCAAATATCAAATAGGCTTTTGGTAGTGGACCAACTATCTCTAAGCAATTAATTATCTTTTTTATTTTATATGTAAAAATAAGAAATGCCAGGTATCATGACATATTTCTAAAAAGAATATTAGATTATTAATATTAACAATTATTATTATATTAGTATTTTTTTCATCTTCTATTTTCTCAAATCACTTTCGTAGCAAATTCGATTTACAAATGCTCTAATAAAATCTTAATCCATTATGATAGTTTTTTAAAAAAAAAAAATTTGCAATTTATTTGTAAACAATTTATTTTGTAGTTAATATTCCTTTAAAATGTTAATTATTTCTTAAGAACAACAAATAAATTGAAAAAAGTATGAAAACTTACCGAAGCCACATAATTTAATTAGTTTTATGTTTTTTAATTGAATTTTATATCCATATTTGTAGGTGATGATGCTAAAGTTAGATCACCTTAAATAGTTGAACTAGGACGAGTTGAAAGAGCAAAGTAGATCACTGACTCACGAGCTTGATGATCTTGAGATACCTGCGATCATAGAACACGTAAACTAAGCCGGGAGTTGATCCGACGGAAACCCTCCAATGCTCAAGTCAGATGTGTGGATGATAGAAATAATCCTCAGAATACATGTTGTAGTATTGCTCAGATAATAGTCTGTACCTTAAGAAATGAGTTTAAACATTTATTTATACCTCATTGATTGGACTGAAGTTTAATTAGTTGAGATTGTCGAATCAAAATCTTATTTAAAGGTGATTGGACGTCGATTGTTGTGGTCTTCAATATTGGGCTCGTGGCCCAGTAGGTAAAATATTATAGGCCTATTGGATTGGCGCAATTAAGCATATCAGTGTAATATTAATGCAATGTGGTCATTTAAATTTCAACTAATTATTTTTTCTAACTACAATTTCATTACTACATATTAATATTTTCTTCACTTTTGCCTTTTACAATACTACCCCGGGACAAGAGAATTTCTAGTTATTTATTAAACTAATAAAAATTAAAAGGCCTAACCATGGTTAAGAAAGTAATTAGAGTTAAGGCCATGGAAGAAGGCACCAAGTTAGTTAGCCCCCATAAAACGTGTGTTAGCAGCGTTGACTTTATTTTATGATAACTGCGTAAGCGTTGACTTGAGCAGTTGTTAACACGTTCACGGCAAAGTTCATATATCTACCGCCTCGCCATTTACCTCACACTTGCAATCTCCGTTTTCTCTCTCTAAAACTCTTCCTTTTTTTCTCTCTCTAAAACTCTTCCTTTTTTTCTCTCTCTAAAACTCTTCCTCTTTTCTCTCTCTCTAAAACTCCAGATTTATTTGCAATCGATCTCGACAATGGATTACCGTAACCTGGAAATCACTCTCCAGGATGCAAAGGATCTGAACAAAGTCAACCTCATCTCGAAGATGGATGTATACGTCGTCGTTTCGATCTCCGGCGGGGATAAGAAATCGAAGCAGAAGACCAAGTCGCCGGTCGATCACGACGGGGACGCCAATCCGACGTGGAATTTCACGATGAATTTCAAAGTGGATGAGTCCGGGCTGCAGGCGAACCGCCTCACTCTCGATTTCAAGCTCGTGTGCGAACGCGCTCTGGGGGATAAAGACGTCGGTGAAGTGAGCGTGCCGATCAAAGAGCTTCTCGATTCTCCGGCGAGGCCTGGCGGCGACGGCAAGCATTTCGTGAGCTACCAGGTCAGGAAGCCCAACGGAAAGCCCAAAGGCCAGATCGCCTTTTCGTATCAATTGAGCGAAAAAATCGCCGGCGCCGCTTCGGATCCGTACGGATCGGTGGCTCCGTCTGGTAAGACCGGGTCCGAACCCGTATCGTCGTACCCGGCTGGATCCGGTTCTGTTTATCCCCCACCCGGATCTTACCCACCTGGATCCGGTTCTTATTATTCCGCACCTGGATCGTACGCGCCGCCGACTGGATACCCTTCAGCGGAGGGAACTGGGCATTATCCACCACCAGCTCCGTACCCTGCAACCGAGGGCGGCGGACATTATCCACCGCCGGCTGGTTATCCACCATCTGGTAGCGCTCCGCCGGCAGGTTATCCACCACCTGGTAGCGCTCCGCCAGCTGGTTACCCACCATCTGGTAGTGGTCCGCCGCTAGGTTATACACCATCTGGTGGCGGTCCGCCGGCAGGATATGGGTACGCGCCTCCGCCGGCCTATGGGTACCCACCGCCTCCACAGGGTGGGTACGGGTATCCTCCTCAGCAGGCGGGGTATGGGTACGCGCCGCCGCAGCAGGTGGTGAAGCCGCCGAAGAAGAATAAGTTTGGGGGGATGGGATTAGGGGCTGGGCTTCTCGGAGGTGCAATTGGTGGACTCTTGATCGGAGATATGATTTCCGATGGTGTTGATTTTGATTGCGGCGGAATGGATTTTTGATTTTGTTAATCTCTTTTTTTTTCTTTTTTTTTTTTTTTTTTTTTTCTTTTTCTGTTCATGGAATTGTTAATTAAGAAACTTTAATTTGAATGAATGAATGATTTTGGATGTGGATAGTTAATAAATTTGGTGGGAATATAATTTGCATTTCTTTTTCATTTTTGTAATTTTCTTTTGGTTTTTGTGTAAGATATATTTGACATAAAGCTTTTATTTATTTATTATTCTTTTAAGGAAAAATTAAATGGAACCGCATCCTCTTATAATTGAACGGTCGGAAATCGAAATGGAATTTTCGAATTCCGCCAATTCTGACCGAGTGAAATATAAATTTGGAACCATTTATTTCATTCTGATTATTTGAAGTTCCGACTTTCCCTTTTTTCGACTTTTTTTGGAACAAAATCGGAATTGTATATATAATTTTCAAAAATTCCGATTTCCGATCCAACAAGTATAATTTAGAACTAGGGATATAAATCAGAAGACATGACTAGAACCAACCATTTCTTAGAAAAAGAGAGAAATAAAATTGAAAGTGAAAAACTAATTCTAACTTCATTCCAAAACAAATTACAAGAAAGCCGAAATTCTTGTAAATGAAATGAAATTTTGTATAAAAAACCGGAACAAAAGCAATTGTTAGAATGTTATTTTTTTCGAATTGCCGGAATTATTTACAAAAATTAAAACCGGATCGAAAATCAAAACACGGTAAAAAAAATTCGGAAAAATCGAAAATCAGAATTATCATTTCTTATTTAAAAAAATTCAAAATGTAAATAGTTTCATTTTCGAACAAGCCCAACAATCAACATAGGCCATATCATATATATGCACCGAGTTGTAAGCCCATCTTAACTCACCGGTCCATACATTTCAAATACCTAAACCTCTACAAACAAAAACCCTAATTCAAAAAATTCCCAAATTCCCCCAAAACCCTAGAAATCGGCTGTCGTCTTCAACCATGAGACCTCTCGACGAGAACGAAACCACAGCAGTTTTCAACAAACTGCACAAATTCGTCGGCAACAACCTCAAGAACATCGTGTTAGACGCCCAATCGAACGAAGGACCCGATTCCAAACCCGGCCGCTACTGTTTCCGCCTCCAGAAGAACCGGGTCTACTACGTCTCCGAATCCCTAATCAAGCGCGCCACCAACGTCAAGCGCGAGAAGCTCGTCTCGCTCGGCACGCAAATCGGCAAGTTCACCAAGGTCGGTAAATTCCAGCTCACGATCCAAAGCTTGAATCTTCTGGCGGCGAACGCGAAGCACAAGGTGTGGCTGAAGCCCACTTCTGAAATGAGTTTCCTGTACGGCAACAGCGTGCTGAAAGGCGGGTTGGGTAGGATTACGGAGAATATTCAGGTGAACGATGGCGTTGTTGTCTTTTCGATGTCGGATGTGCCGTTGGGATTCGGGGATGCCGCCAAGAGCACCGTCGATTGTCGGAAAATGGACCCGAATGGAATTGTCGTGCATCGACATGCTGATATCGGCGAGTATTTGAGGATGGAGGATGATCTTTAAAGCTTTCGGCTTTTCGGTAATTTTGCTAGTGAATTTTTGGAAATTTGGGCTGCGATTGATTATGTTATATTTTTTACGTTTTGTGTTGGTGAATGTTGGTTCGATTTTATATTTTCGTTTAATCTATTTTGGCCGGTCGATATTTGATATTGAATGTGTGTTTTTATTGTCTGATGAAAGTGTGTGGTACTGCTGTATACTCGTAATTTTGTTGATTAATGCGAATGGTATTCAAATTTGCCGATTATGTTATTTTGATTGATAAAATGTGAAGTCGTAGTGTTGTGTACTCGATAATCGTCCACAATTAGGAATTAAAGATTCAAAGTCGTAATCTTTATTCCGAATTTCATGCTCTTGAAATTTATATCTGATGAAGTGTCTCTTAATTTTGTTGATTAATGTGAATTTTATTAGGAGCTCCAATGACTCGTTTACTTGCGATTCACGGATCTTTACGATTTCCGTGAAAGGATTTGAATTTTTGGTCATTTCTGTGTAGTAATGTAATTTGCTTGATAAACGTTTAAGTCGTATTTTTGCGGTCTTGATAATTGTGTGAACAATTTTACTCGTTCGGTAAAGTTTTCGAGTGGTGTACCGAATTTTGTGCTCTTGAAATTCAAATTCCCGTTTCTTTACGAGCAGTATGTTTTACGAACTTCTGTTTTACTGCTTATTACAAAAGCTCGACCGAAGAAGCTCTCGTGGTTTTGTTTTGATCGTGTAATAGCACACACCCTCTGTTTCGTAAAGTCCGATAAAGGCACAGCATGATGTTATGCTTTTGTGAAATTTACGTATCCGATTTTTAAACTACATCATTTTGATACAAAATGAAGCACTAATCCCAGTCACTGTCAATCAATTAGGGGATGATTTCAAGAAAATTCTTCCTGTTTTTTTTTTTCCTCAATGGAATAATTCTCTAAGGCCTTGTTTGGCTGGTATAATTAAGGTCACTTGATTTAATAGTAGAAGTTCAGAACATGTTCCAAATTAAATATTATTGTAATACTAGTAGATACTCTTTATCCTTTGCGATTAATTTTGTAGGTGGTGATTAAATTAAAAATTAAGATATGATTATTGTTAAATTAATGATTTTAACACTAGATTAAATGCAAAAAAATCGAACATCTTACTAAATAAATAATTTGGTTAGTGATTAGTGAACGAATTCAATCGAATTTAATGTGAATTAATCCGATATACGTAACCTAACGAGGTCTTATTCTAAAGTTTATCCTTATTCTCATAATTTTTAATAATAAATAAAGAATAGCATAAAAACCTAATTAATGAAAGATATACTTAACAATTCCCCCTTTTGCCACTAATATTCACTTTGTGTTTTGTGGAAAATAAGATAACCTTCTTTTTTCTTTTCTAAAATTGGGGAAGAAAAATTCTAACCAATCACTAAACAAATTCCTTTAAGAAAAATCATCACTTTTTCGCATTCCAATTAGGTTTAGGGTTTCATTTTCTTGCTAAAAATAACATTGGAGAATAAATTCCTACGTTGAAAATTAAATTGAATTTTCTTAGAGAAATTCCATTCGATTTTTACTTTTTTTCTAAATTAATTTATTATGATTATTTATCTAAAAATGAGTGAATAATCTGATCTTTGATTTTGACATGTGCATGAGGTTTGCACGTGACACGAACCTGAATACTATTACCATATATATTATGTGATCTTTATACATTTTATCTAATTTGAACTTTATTTTGATTTTATTTTTTATTTTTTCTCTTTTACGATGCAAACGGACAAAAATACGTATCGACAAAGGAAATATTTGCTATACATAAATAAAAATATTCGGTGCGTGTATCGACACGTATAATAAGATTCGAGATATATCTAACTTTGAATATAATGTATATACAGATCGATACATATAAGGTGGTGGTCCTATATATATTGAAATATATGTCATAATTCATCATATTCGGATAAATTGACAAAATCTTTGTATTGACAACGGCTTTGTTTGGTGTTGGTCGGGTTCGTTAGGATCATTGGATCATCGTTTCACGACTGAACTTTCAAACACACACACAAATACGTGTGCGTGTGTGTGTCTGTATGTATAAATATAGATACAGAATCAAGAATCCCTTTTTTATTTATGGTCCGATCCAAAGAACTTATCCAATGTTATAAATCACCCCATTCATTCACAGCTTGCTGAATAGAAATATTCCATTTTTTAATTTTCTGGATAAATTTCATCAAACTTTATGCATGTCAGTTATTATGGTTCATATATAGTAAATAACATGTTTTTATTTGCAGGAGATTTTATATATACGTATATACATCACTAATGGATAAATATGGTACATATGAATATATTTATAATTCTTGCTACATGGATACAAAAATTAAAAGAAAATTAATAACAACAAAAAAAGGTCATTTTCCCCTGGCTTTTTTCGTTTGTTTTCGTCGAAAAAGTATTATTGATGACGAGGACTTCAAGAATCGCAAAATGTAATATTCTCCCATATAGGGGTGGGGTTTTTACGAGAATAATTTAAAGTCGGATTCTTTGCCATCCGAATACATTTTTTTTCATTAATTTTTCAAAAAATATAAGGTCACAAATTATAATAGTATGCCCTCCCAAAAAAAAAATAACAAAAAAAAATTATAATTTGTTTATTTTTCATAGAATGGTCTTTATACAAATTAATTATTTGTATTATATCTAATATAAAAAGTCAATTTTTTATTTGTTTATTCGAATTATACTAATTTCAAGAAGAAGAAAAAAAGTGTGAATATAATTATTATATATATATATATATATGGCCAATACATATTCCTATTTATGTTCACATTAACAAACCTATAGTATATGTCTTTCTTTATTGACTAGACCACGTGATCGACAACCTCTCTTGAGTATATTTCCAAAATAGAATATCATATTTGCATCCTCAATTTCTCTTAATGCCAAACACGCCCTTACTTATAATATATACTTTTTTTTTTGTTTTGATAAGATCTTATAATATATACTTCTCTATCATAATATTATTATCAAAAAAAAAAAAGCATCAAAAAACACAAATAATATTCCCATCTCTCCTATATAAACTCATGCTTCAAAATCCCATATATTCAAAACAACATTATTCCCAAAACACCCCTCTCTCTCTCTCTCTCTCTCTCTCTCTCTCTCTCTCTCTCTCTCTCTCTCTCTCTCTCTCTCTCTCTCTCTCTCTCTCTCTCTCTCTCTCTTAAAATATAATGTCTGGTGTATGGGTGTTCAAGAATGGAGTTCTGAGGCTAGTGGAGAACCCTAGCGACTGTTCGTCGAGGCGGAAGCTGCTAGTACACGTGGCATCGGGAGAAGCAATTACATCATATTCAGTTCTGGAGAGAAAATTGTTTAGTCTTGGTTGGGAGAGATACTATGATGAACCTGAGCTCTTACAGTACCATAAAAGGTCAACGGTCCACCTCATTTCTCTCCCCAGAGATTTCAACAAGTTCAAGTCCATTCACATGTACGATATCGTCGTCAAGAATCGAAACGAATTCGAAGTTCGAGATTTCTGATTATTTATAATTATAATTAATTAAAATATTTTTTTTTTAATTTTTTTTTATGAAGTTGATGATGATGATTAGTGATATATAAGTTTGGTTTGGAGCTAGGGTTTCTGCATGTGGATTTTTGTTTTTAAGGTTGTGTATTATTAATTAGTTTGTAAAGTGTGCTTTGTGTTATAAGTTCAAGAATTGTGTGAATAAATTAAAGGTTGTAATTAATTAATTTTAATATTGTTTTAATATAATTAATTAATTGTGCAAAATATTTATTGATTTGTTCCTTTGTTCTTTTGCTTTAATGAGGAATGGGATTGGAAAAAAAAAATATAAATATATAAACAAGCATGGGTGATGACACGTGTCATTGAACAAATGGATCTTTGGTCCCAATACTTTTGAGGAAGCAAATCTTTGATAATTAGTTTCTTGTTCAAGTGTATAATTAGAAGGGAAAAATACTAATTAATTAGCACTATTAGCACTAGATTATAGAGTTTAATAATTTGGTCTAAGTACACTCTAACAAATAATTTTCATGTTTATTTTTCATTATAAGATATATATAATATATTTATACACAAAATCAAAAACACATACACACATCCATGTATAGTTGGCAAAAATATCTTCTAATTCTGTACTAGAAATCCACACGAAGGAAAAATATTGAAAATCTGTGCGTGTGTGTGTGTTTAATTATATATATATACACACAAAAGAAATGTGCCTACCACCAAGTTTAATTATAAAACTAAATAAATATATATATATATATATATATATATGTATTAAAATAATAATAATAATGTTCTTGATTTTAACTCAGACGCCCTGAAAGAATCCCAAAACATGTAATGTACGTGTCTACCTAATATATCTCAGCTGGCCTGGATCCTCAAAATCTGCTCATAAATGTGTTTTTGTGTGTGTGTGTGTGTGTGAGAGAGAGAGAGAGAGAGAGAGAGATTGACTAAGGAAGATATATACATAAATGTGTAATATAAAGTTGACCTAGCTAATATGTAAAAGCCCACTCCTTACTCGAATGGGCTACTGTGACATTTCCCTCTCCTTCTCAGTAATCATCTCTCTCTCTCTCTCTCTCTCTCTCTCTCTCTCTATATATATATATATATATATATATATATATATATATATATATATATATATGTATATATATAATAAAATAAAATAGAATTGAAGAAATTAAAATAAATGAATAAATATATATGAATATAATTTCTTATCATCATATCCACAAAGTATGGGGCAAAGAGAGTTCTCCATTTCTCCATTTTTGACTGCTTTCCATCTTTTGTCACACTCATATCCAATGCATCAACTTTTTCCAATTTGCATGAAATTTTAAAAAATAATTATTTTAATTTAATTTTCTCACTGCCAAAAATATTTATTGTTTCTTGATTTTCTGGCAATAATATCTCCATCAATTATACCTTTCCCTATCCCACAATATGGTACTCTGATTCTTCACCCCCCACCCCCACCCCCACACACACTCAATGTGTAAAAAAGGTGTATTCTTTTGCTAAAAATGCATTTTCTTGGTTCTTGGCAACTTCTTAATTATTCATTAGTTGGAATATTAGTTCCATTTCAGAAAACTTACTCATGAATACTACTAGCACTAGTGTATATACATACACACACACACACACATATAAATATATATATTATATTATTACTTACAAATATATATATATATATGTAATTAAAAAAGAATATTGAGAGAAGGTTCTTGAGAACCCATTAAGACAAATTAAAAATCAAGTATTATAAAATTGTGTAGCATTTATTCACTATGGCCAAGGTACAAAACTTATGCTTTGCAATAAAAGGTTAACTTTATTGCATTTATTAATAACAAAGAACCTAGTTCTAATCATAAAAGAAGAACAAAGTAATCCCATATATATAATTAATATACATAGCTTGTTTAATTTGCTTGCTTACATATTTATATTCTCCAAAAAAAAAAAAATTCCATATACCCTATATATATCCACACTATATATATCTCTCTCTCCATATTCACCACCTCAAACAATTTCATCTACTATTCCTACATCCCTTTTCAATAATAATCTCGAAAAAAAAAATAAAAAAAAATGTCGGGTGTTTGGGTGTTCAAAAACGGGGTGGTTCGACTAGTTGAGAACGCGGGGGAGTGCCATAGCAAGAAAATGCTGGTCCACGTTAACTCGAAGGAGGTGATCACGTCGTATTCTATCCTCGAACGGAAACTATCGGCCCTCGGATGGGAGAGGTACTACGATGACCCCGAGCTTCTCCAGTTCCACAAGAGATCAACCGTTCATCTCATTTCGCTCCCTAGGGATTTCAACAAGTTCAAATCGATCCACATGTACGACATCGTCGTCAAGAATCGGAACGAGTTCGAAGTTAGGGATACGCAGTGATGCATTTATGATTATTTATTTGGTTTAATCATAAGTGTTTGTTTGTGATTGGTTGCAATTAGGTTATGTTAAGAGTGTGGTCTTGTGTGTATTTTTAATTTTTTTTGATTTTTTTAATTTGTGTAGTATGCAAAGGTTGTCTAGATTTTGAAATGTTTTGTGTGTTCTTTGAAGTGATGATGTACTTGTGATTTTTTTTCATAATTCGGAAGTGAGTTTATTACAATGATCTATATTAATTAGTTTCATTAAATAATGCTCTATTTTATTAAAAATAATGTCCAACAAAAATATAAATTGGAGCATCTTGGGTTCGAACTCACTGATTTTCGATATTTAGATTATCCAAATAAGAAAAATCAATACGACCCCTCATCCTTAAGTTTGAAAATATATATATCTATAATTTTCGGGAATTTAGCGGGAAGGGTACCCGCTGTAAACGCATAATGTTCACGGAGATGGGGATTTTTACGGTGATGGAGATTTTAAAGGGATTGCAAAACTCGCCCCATATCCACCCCTAAATACGCGTCCGATCATGTACATTGATGATATTAAATATTAATAAAAAAATCTAAATAAAGTTTAAATTTAGACGGTTCAAAACTTTTTAGTGAGACGTATGTATACATAGATGTGTATATATAATTCAATTTTAATTGATTTATTGCATAATTAAATGACTTGGTTGGGCAGATTCTAAGTTAAAGACCTCTTTACCTTTTTGACAAAGATGCTTCAAAAGAGTTGTTCATTTTCCACCCCCCAAAAGGGAAGAAGTTTACAATAATAATAAACTACAATTTTTATTTTTATTTTTTAGAATTATTATTATTTTATAGGTAAATTACAAACACCCCCTTAGGTATTGTCAATTTACAAAAAAAACCCTCTTGTTTGGATAATTACATCTACCCCCTCAACTATGTTTTTTTTCTTACACCTCCACCCTTATGGTGTCAAATTCAACATAATCATCTAGATTTCATTGAATAGTTTGTACTCGTTTTGTGTAGAATTACAGTTTCTGATGCACTACAATCTGATATATACAAGCCAAAAAACACATATTATGATCATCTTGCTTTAAAATGTAGAGTTCGAATGGGATAAAACGGGTACAAAAGTGATAATATTCTATATAATATCGAAGATTCCACTAAATTTGAGGAGTTGAGGGGGTGGTTGTAATTATCCAAACAAGAGGGGGGTTTTGTAATTTGATCATACCTCAGGGGTGATTGTAATTTACCCTTATTTTATTTATTGTTTATTTAAAAAAAAAAAAAAAAAGAAGAAGAAGAAGGTATATTTTGGGTTCCATCTCTAGTATAAGATTCTTCTTTAATTAATTTTGGTAATAGAACAAGTGCTCCATGCAGCGCCCACCATAATTTCTGGAATTATGATTCACTCCATTCCCACAAAAATTGTGACTTTTATGCCACTCTTATTATTAAACAAACAAAAGGGAATTTTACAAATTCGATAAATTAGGCAAAATTGTGACTCTTGCGTCCCGCATGATTATTAATTAAATCTCGTCAACATTTAGCAAATAAAGTCAATGCCCAAAAAACCCCAACATGACTAATTACGGCCACCTTAGTTAAGTTATCATCAAATTACGAAAAATCCCCTCTTATTTAGGTAATTACAGTTACCCATCAACTATATGTTATCTTACGGAAAAACTCCTCCAGATGACAGAAATTTTGATACGCCAACATTTCTTACCATCTACCAAATTGAATATACAATTTGGTGATTTAGCCATACAGTGAGCTTTCATCAAATTAATTTTGAAGTATTTAATTAAAGTAATCAAATTTCTAATAAAATAATAATTGAAATTAGAATTGATGGGGTGCGCCAGGCCGAAGCAGTAGTGCAACGCTAAGGCAACGCTCGAAGGCCCAGATAGCAAGCTACTTAGTGGGCCCACATATCAGATATTAAACTGATAAGAACAGATACTACACTTGATCTTAGCCAAAAGGCCGAGAAAGGTATGCTTTAAATTGATACAGCCCGGCCCGATTTATATCTTCATTACTTAACACTTAATTGTCAGTTTATCGATGTGGGACAAAATTAATACATTTTACAATCAAATCTTCTATTAGAAAAAAAAAAATAGAATTAATGTATATATGTATATAGCAAACAGTTACAACAATTACATTGAACCTCTGGAAAATCGAAGGTATAGAGTGAACGATTTATATAATGTGTAGGGGATGCAATGAGTCGTAATCGAGAGCGATGAAATTGGTACTAGTTTGCGCAGTTGAAACCGCGGCAAACGGAGAGCCAGATTATGAGGATTAAGAGGAGGATGATTCCGAGCACGACTAGCTTTATTTTCATATTTTGATACCACATTTTTCGTTGGAGTTGCGTCCCCCTTTTCTTGAATTCTTGAGCCTAGTTAGATAAGAAAAACGAAAAAAAATGCCCTCAGAGTGTGTGAGTGTGTGTGTGTGTGTGTGTGTGTGTGTGTGTGTGTGTGTGTGAGAGAGAGAGAGAGAGAGAGAGAGAGAGAGAGAGAGAGAGAGAGCACAAATAAGAATGAAAAAAATCATACCGAATCACGAAGGTCTTCAGCCTTGTCATTAAGAACAGTTAGGTTTGCGCCTCTTTCGATAGTCTGAAAAATGAATATATAATAGGATCAAATAGTGACGAAAAAACGAAGAGAGAGCTAATTTTCAAATCGAAGTAATGCTCAAACTTTTTACAGTAGTTGTCGAAAGAATTATTAAAAAGCAATCGATAGCAGAAAACAAGTTCAAACTGAATTAAGTTTAATTAAATTCACATACCTTGTCTATATTCTCAAGCATAATACTCTTGACTTCCGAAACCTGAGCCTTAACTTTCAATAGTTTATCGATCTCGTCAGCATGGTCGATTATATATTGCATGTGCTCTTTCATTTTCGGTCTGCATTACCAAAAAAAAAAAATCCGAAAAAATAACTCTCGTATATGTTTATCCACGGCTCAAATGACAATATATATTTTAAGAAATCACATCCGAATTATTTATATAAAATACCCGAATTCTTTGTTGAGGCTTTTGGCAACAGCTGTATCGGCTTTCCCGCCACCGTACCGTTTCCTGAAATCGGCTTTTATACGTTCCAAAAGTGCAATTGATATCTGTTTTCCAACGGATTCTTTCGCCACAACACAATAAGCTGCATCATTAGTAATATAAGCATTACGTGTCGATTCGCGTATATGATCCAGATGATGATTATACACCGTTTGGATACATGTACAAAATATAAACTAGAATATGTAAACGGGACCCGCCCCGTTAGCAAATGGGGCGGGTACGTGTTTTAAAAATTTCACCTGTAACTTAAACAAAATCCGGACTCGAAAAACATTGGAAACACACCATTGCTCGGGTCCAAAGATTTCGATTTGTTTGCTTTTTCCGTGAAAAATTTGCAATGGATATAGAAACTTATATACTACAATTTTTCGAGCATAACCTTAACTAGTATCATCATTAAATTTTATCCACAAATTTTCACCTTTTCGGATTAACCGTAATAGCTCAAACACTAAAATCTCCAGCTACCCAAAAATGCTAAGAAAAAGATTTACAGAACTCAAAATTAATTACCTTGCACAGTAACTTCTAGCTAAAGAATGCAGTAAAAAAGTAAAAAAAAAAATAATCATAGTAAAATAATATAAAAAAAAATCAATCTTTCAGCTCTAAACCTCAGATCCAAGAAAAACCCATTTCAAATTCATCTCCCATTTATGTAAACTCTAAACCAAAATCAATTAAAACAGTTCAAATATTTAAAAAAAAAAACGAACAAAGTTAATTACCTTGCACAGTAACTTCTAGCTAAACAATGCAGTAAAAAGTAAAAAAAAAAAAAAAAAAAAAAAAAACAATCTTTTAGCTCGAAACCTCAGATCCAAGAAAAACCCATTTCAAATTCATCTCCCATTTATGTAAACTCTAAACCAAAATCAATTTAAACAGTTCAAATTAATTAAAATAAAATAAAATAATTACCGTAGCCATCTTCAACTAAAAAGTTAAAAATGTGTTGATCGCAATTGTAAGTGAACTTGTTGTTCGTGGACGGCAACTTCTGCAAGCATTGAGCAGCAATCGCCGGAAAGTTGCCGGTGAACTCCGTGTACTCCGCCAGCACCGTCGTCCCACGCGCCACGAAGCTGTATATGAACGATTCTTGACCCATTCCTATTTCTGTACTCGCAGATTACGCCGGAGTAGAACAAGAGCTGCTTTCTTTGATTGTTAGGTTGTCTCTGTTTCCTTCTTTTCCGGTGGGTTGCTTTTGATTTACTTTTTGAGGATGTAATGAAGAGGTTTTTTGCAGGTGCTGTTCTTTGATTCTTCAAAATATATTTTTTTTTATTTTCTTTTTATATGTATTTCTTTGTGTAGCTTTGGTCAAACTTTCCCTTTGACAAATTTTCTTATAATATTATATATTTATGTTTTAATATTTATTTTTGAATATGTCATAATTTGTATATTCGAGAAAAAGAAGTTTCTTTGGATAAATGGTGGAAATTGGAACGGAATTTTCAATTTCTGTCGTTTCTGATCGAATTTTTTTTAATTTTGGAACAATATTTTTTTAATCGAATCCCGACTTCCAAGTTCTCTGAAATTACTTGGATCGGAATTGGAATATACATGAGATTCTGATTTCCCGATCCGATTTAAGTTTCCAAAATTTCGATTTTTTTTTTTCCCGAATATTACACTTATATACCAATATTTCATATTTAAGGTGACCAAAAGCTGGAAATTTTCAAATTCTGATCCGAAGTTCTCCAATTTTAGAACAAGTTTCTCGTTCAAATTTCCGATATTTTTCGATTTTTTTGGAACGGAGCTGGAACGTTGTTCACTTACAAAAAAATAGAATTTTTCCGAAACGGCTAATTCCGATCCGACCCATCCGATTTACGTCCCTATTTGATCTACGTAAGATTGCACCCATCAATTTTGTTGAATTATTAATATATTCCTATTAGTTAATAAAGAATTGGCCAACTTAAATTCTAATATTGCAATATTATTAACATCATTTTTTAATGAAACCGAGTTAATGTGTTTGAAAAGTATTTAAAAAAGAAAATTTGCAACTTCTGATTTAGTCAAAGTCTAAAATAATTTCTAGATGCAACCAAGACATATTTCACTTGTCCAATTCATTTGCTTTGAAACTAAGGTTTATGAATTATGATACCTTAATTAAGATTGAGAAATTGGGCAAAAGTATCAAGAAAACACGGTACGGCGTCGTGTGACTAGAATATGTCAAATGGAATTTTTGTTTAGTTCTCACTACCAATATATTTTGTTGACTATACACATATTATGTGGTTTGTCTTAAATAAATGAAATAATCATGGTAATAAATATGCCTCTGTTTGATTATTTTAACGCGACATGCGACGAACTGATCTCGTGATCGCTGCTGGAGGGCGAGATCTGGAGATAACGTCCATAAATAGTCGGAACCATCCCCGCTCCAATTCGGAAGGGGTTACGACTTTTCTCTTTCCACGATTATTACTTGTTTTGTGAGAATAACGAAAGACAAAAAGTATTATAACGAAATTGAATTTGTGTGGGTGACAAAAAAAAATCGATAATTGAAAACGAGAAAGAAAATCGAAAATTCCTTACAAAATACTCCCTCCGTTCCTTTATAATTGTCGTTTTTAGCTTGTGCACAAGGATTAAGAATCTCAATAAATGTTGCTTAATTTTAGAAAAATATATGTTCTTATACTAAAATGCCCTTGCCAATA
Source organism: Erythranthe guttata (assembly GCF_056151865.1). NCBI lineage: Eukaryota > Viridiplantae > Streptophyta > Magnoliopsida > Lamiales > Phrymaceae > Erythranthe > Erythranthe guttata. The sequence continues at coordinate 863,491 of NC_142539.1, read as the reverse complement.
ATTAATGTGAGAGAGTGTTTGAGATAGTTAATAAGGGTAAAATTGATAATTACACAATTAATGCAGTATTGGAACGGTAAAGTGACAGATAATATGGAACAAAAATAATTTTAAAAAGAGACAGTTATTGTGGAACAGAGGGAGTAGTAGCCAGTAGGTCGTGAAGTAATTCAACCGGGAGGCAAAATTTATTTATTAGGAAAAAATAAGTAAAGAAAATAAATAAATAAATAAATAAAATTCCAACCAAATTTCGCCCGCCCTAATCTACAACTTGAAATTCAATTTTCAAAGTGTAGTATCAAATATCAATAGTGTTTGATAATATTACCCCAAATTTATTTTTTTGTCGTCACACTAAAAAAATTACTCTCAGAGGGAAAGAAACTCAGATCCAAATCCGTTCGTAAATTCTCCGACCGACCAACATCACCGCTCCGATGGAAAATTCCGATTCGAAGATTGCGGTGAGCTTCTTCGTTGTTAACCTAGTCCTCCGTTTTTTGTTTGATTTCAAATCCTGCTTCAGTTCGAAGGATTTATCAGTATCGGAAATGGTGAAATTTTGCAGGAACTGACTGAATCGCGGCAGGAGCTTCTCGGCAGAATCCAGAATCTGAAACAGGTTCATCTCTTACGCTGCTAATTTTTGTTTTTGTTAGTGGATTTAATTATTTTTCTACGAATAAATTGAAAATGTTTGTGGTTTTGCTGAAGTAGTAATTTGGGGACTAACTGTTGGTAAATGGCAAAAAAGTAAAAATATGATTTGTGTGGGAAATTCTCAAATTGATTTCACATATTCGATTTAGCTGATTCTCAAACGTCTCCGGTTTTGTTCCGATTTCTTGATATAGGATCTGCAGAACTGGAGAACGAAGCTCGACGGTCAAGTGAAGGTCTACCGTGATGTAAGTATTACCGTCATGCCCTTGTGGAGATAGTTGAGATAGACGACAATTTTCGATGCTGTCTGTTTCGTTAATTTACTTCGTATGTTTAGTATGTAGTTATATTCTTCTGTGTGTGGCAGCTCGTCGTTACTATGTTGATTTGATTCTAGTCCATTGAAATATAACGTGGTTCGTAAACAGAGTTGCTAGCACCATTATGCTAAATTTACGAGTGTGCCATCGGATTTTCTGTCCTTGTGTCTATTCGAACTAACAAATAATATACGAAGTACGTTTTTGTTTTGTCAACTAAACGAGCTTGCTTACCACCAGTTAGAGTAACTTAAAGAAGATAACGCATCAGTTAAAATCCAGTACTCAATTCAAATAAGAGATATATGGCTTCTAATCTAGCAAACGAACAAATATTTCTGTGATAACCAATATAATTTGATGGAGTTGTTCGAGTAGTCAGAACTTCGATGATTAAGGTTATTGGATACAATATAGAATTTTCCGACTGGCATCAACCATTTGCCGTAAACTCGTCTTTGTTTCTAAAGAATCTTTTAATTCTTACGTGTCATTCAATTTATGTTTTCTTTATTTAATGTAGGAGCTCTCACAGCTTAAACAATCACTTACTACTGAAGTTGAGCAACTCCGAACAGTAAGTGATCTACCTATATGTTTACATTTCTCGTTTAAGTGTGGTTATTTGCATTTATCGGGTGCTTATTTGGTCGACTAATGAAGGAATTTCAAGACCTGAGGACCACTCTCCAACAGCAGCAAGAAGATGTTACGGTCAGCCTAAAAAACTTAGGGGTCGGTTTCTTTTGCAACTATGTCGTAACCGAAAATCTTTGTTGAGCTTTTTATGTATTTGCTAAATTACTCAAAATTTTCGTTCTTTTGAAACCGTTTTCATAGCTGCAGGATGATTCAGGGGAAACGAAAGAGGCCGGAAGTCCAAGAAATGCGGAGATAGCTCAAGATTTACCCTAAGAGAACAATGGTATTACATTATTATGTGTGACTATCCCATTTAGTGTTATTACATTATTATTACTATATGTCTGAAAGGGTTGCCGATTTGTCCGAAATTTCGATGAAACTCCCATCTTAATTTTTTTCGACATTTGCCCAGGATCACTAATAGTGATACTGAGTAGTTTATGTTCTTTTATTTTCTTTTGAATGCATTGATCCAATGCTTATGGCAATTTTTTTATTCTTCCACCATTTTTATTTTTGATGGTAAATTGATTTAAAATATAAGTAGCCTTTTTCTGTTTGGCAATATCCTCTGATTTCTGGTAATTCAAAATTCAAATTTACATAGTGAACTGTAAAGAACTGTAAAGAAAGCAAGTTATTTATGAGCTCTAGACTCCCTTCACACATTACGATGGCAATAGTAAATCTTGAAAGTGACAATGATAGGATATCTATATCTATATATATATATATATATATATATATATATATATATATATATGTGTGTGTGTGTGTGTTTTTGTGTGTGCAGTCTCTCTCATGATTTTAAGGAGGCTGAGTTGAGTGGGAAGAGCTATGTGTTGTCTTGTCTCTGCAAAAGTTGTAGTAATTAATTATATATATATAAATATAGATATATATTTTTTTGATAAGTGTAGTATTTTAATTGGTAAATTATTTGGCATGTGTTTATGATAATGAGGTAAATAGTACAATTTTGTGTGTAGATATCTGCCTCTAAATGGATAGAGTGGTTTTATTTTTGAAGAATGTATATCCTCTTTTGACTCTTTGGTTCCTTCTTAATATATTTAATTTTCTTATAAAAAAAAAGGAATTGGGTAATAATTAAGCTCGTCTTTTGTAAAATTAGACGATTGGATCAAAAAACCCTAGAGCCCAAATTCGGGTCCGGGTAAAGATGCAGCCCATATATATTATACATAAGAAACTGTTCAAAAATCAACTTAAATGATTTATTATTATACTCTAATTATTCAATTTATCAAAATTCACCTGACGCATTAAACATTCCAAAATTACCTGACAATTTCTTTATTTAGTGCAGTTTACATCTCTAATGTTAATATAGAGATACAATAATACTGGGGCAATGTTTGGAAGCGTTTTGGATCTTATTTTGATTTTATTTTGAGGAAATATGTTTTGGGATAATAATTTGAGAATGAAAGTATTGTTTGTTTGTATTTTGGAAGGAGACAAAATACATTGTACCAGTCAAATCATGTTTAAAGGTGTTAGAAAAATGTATTTTTGAAAAAAAAAATTGAAAGATGGAGTGATGTGTATTTGTTTTTTAGTAAAAACATTTTTTACTGTATCAGTCAAATCATTTTACTGTAGCAGTCACATCATATCTGAAGGAGAGAGAAACTTTTGAAATTGTTTTGAGAAAATAATTTAAAAAGTGTAATAAATCCCATTTTATTTTGGGGAAACAATAAAAACAAATAAAAATAGTTCCTAACATTGCCCAGAAGTTACTATAAATAAATAAATTAAAAAAAAAGGATTAGGATGTATGAGGGGAGGGGCATTAATGTAATTTTCAGAAATTAAGAGTACAACTGACAACCAATTAGTGGGAGCTTTACTTCATCTTCATCTTCTGTGGTAAAAGAAAAGCTAAACACTCTCTCTCTCTCTCTCTCTTTCTCTCTCATGGCTTCAACACAAGCAGAAGAACCTTCTCAAACCCCCCTTCAATACCAGGTACATTCAAATCGTTAGATACATATACATATACATATATATGTTTATGTGTGTGTGTGCTTGAAATTAAGATATGACATGGTTTCATTTTTATTTTTTTCAGACATGGGTTCTCAAAGTTTCGATACACTGCCAAGGCTGCAAAAGGAAAGTCAAGAAAGTACTACAAACTATTGAAGGTGTGTATATAATATATATGTATATATATATTTAGCTTTTTTTTTTTATTAATGAATTCCGTTTGTTTTTAATTGTGTAGGTGTTTACACGATAAATATTGAATCCCAGCAGCAGAAAGTGACTGTCACCGGCAACGTTGATGCACAAACCCTGATCAAGAAGCTCGTCAAAACCGGCAAGCATGCAGACTTATGGCCGCCGGAGAAGCCCCCCGCCGCCGGAAAGGACAAGAAGCCCGGAAAACAGAACACCGGCGATAAAGAAAACGATCCCACCAAGAGCAGCGGCGACGACAACACCGAGGAGGAGGAAGACGAGGAGAATATTCCGGCGGCGGCCGAGAGCAACAATATTCTTCAAGTGAAAGTTGATGGTGGTGTTGGCCAAACTGTCAGGTTCGCCGGAGTCGTCGAACCTGCTGCGCCGGAGAACAAACCGCCGGCAAATGAGAAATCTCCGGCCGCCGTGGAGCAGAAAGGCAGCCCCAACGGTGGCGGCGGTGCTGCTGGAGGAGGGCATGGTGGTAAAAAGAAGAAAAAGAAAAAGAAGAATAATGCGGGCGCAGGGCCTAACGGTGCACCGGCAAGCACAGGATTGGAGACTCCGATTCCGAAGGTGGTGGGTTTCAGTCAAACCCAGGGCGTTGACCAGATTAATCTCAGCCCTACGCAGCAGAATGTGTACCATTACCCACCAAGTTACGCGCCGCCGCCTCATCATCAACAAGCATATGTGGTGAGCTACAATGCGGTGCACCCCACCGTAACAGGTGCGCCTGGCTACTACATGCCTCCATCGCCTTACACGTATGCACACCAAGATGATTATTATCAGGCCGCCCAATCTGCACCGTTGGATTCGTTTGAGATTTTGAGTGATGAAAACCCTAATGGTTGCCACGTCATGTAGAATTAGTGGGAGTAGAAGAAAAATGTGGGGCATTGTGGTAATTTTGTACATATGGGGGATTTTATTTTGTGTTGTTTGAGGTACTTGGAATGTTTTCCATGTTTTTTGAATTAACTTCTAAAAAGTTGCATTAATGGTTTTTAAGCTAATTAAGATGCTAATTAATGTGAAGGTGGCACACTAATTTCATTGCTAATTAGAATTTTCAGTAAATTATATAGGATTGGTGTTACAGGGGTTAATTTATCACCGAAATTTTCCGCCCGTACGGCCTGATTTGCCCACCAAATCAGTCAGCCTTCCTCACGATTTTCTTCGCACAAACACGCACAAACACAAGTTTTTTCAGCCACGTAAACGAATACAAGAGTATGCAGCGGAAATCAAACACACAAGCACGTTTACGGGCAATGCCCAACCTTTATATTAATTCCCACAACGAATACAAAGGAGACTAAGGTGCACACACAAAATCCTCATTCAGAATTGCCCAACAATTGCAATCTGAACTCTCATATGCTAGATACCTCGGATTTGTGCACTCATAGCCCAATAAATACAAGGAAAAGGTAGTTTTCACATAAAACTACCTAAGGACACATGGCAGCATACAAACATGACACTTGGCTAACTATTACAAGTAATAAGGGGCAGTTTTCATGCATTTCCAGGCCTCAACCGCTCCATAACTGCCCTCAAATCCGCCCCTAAGGCTGATTTTCGAAGCCCAACTTCACCGGGCGCGCCCGTGCGCGCCAAACGGCCCAAACAGCCCGGCCGGTTGCTAGGCAGCCCATCTGCCTTGCCTTTTCCGCACGTTTGCTTGCCTTTACCGATTACTTGCTAGTTCTTTGCCCACACGGTCATCGGCACGCCCGCTCATCGAGCTGCCTTGCTTGCCTTGCCAATTTTGCCCACACTTGTCAAGTCGTGGTCGATTTCCCTCGAACGTTCGTTTGCCCACGTTATCGGCCACATGCCGATTATTGCCCACGCTTTGTTCGCCTTTGCTGCCGAGCAACGCCCGTGCCAGCCACAAGTACTTTCGATCACCGTTCCCACTTGAATCAAGCGGATCCTTGCTTTTCTCGGCCAAGCACCCCGAATGCTTGTCGAACACCCGACCACTCATTGGCCGGTTGTGTGGCTGCCTTGTGCCAATCCCCACTTGGCACCATTTATCGGTCATGACTCGGCCACACTCGAGTCATTACCGATATCACCGATTAAGGGGGTAACAATTGGTTATTTAGACTCCACCAAATTACTCACCATACTTCACCCTTCTGTAAAAACCTCAAAAAAGACTGGAAACTAAGAACAAAAAAAATCGAAGGAAATTACTAAATTTCGAGTATCGACGGATTTTTTTTAGGGTAAATTACAACCGCCTCCTAAAGTAATGTCTATTTTGAAAACCCCCTCATTATTCCATAATTACATTATTTTATAGATTTTTTACATAAACACCCTTTTGTAGGGGTGGATATAAGAAATTTACAAACTATAGGGACTAAATGTAATTTCTCAAAAGAAATATTTTTTTGGATTTACACCTTACCTTAGGGAGGTGGTTGTAATTTACCATTTCATAATTAATTGACATATAAAATTCAAATAAAAGATGTTGTTCACATTCTACGATACTCGCAATCAAACTTGCCCTATTCGAATTTTAACGTACATGTCTAATGAATTTGTTATTATGAATTTAAAATCATCAGCTTCGACTTCACGGATCGAAACGAAGGCGAGAGCATTCTAGTCTTGAGGTCGGATTTGTTTTAAGGAATATGTCCTCAAATAGTTGAATATATTTTATTTTTTTATTTAGTGATTATAAATAGTTGAATAATTAAAGAAGGAATATAGATAGTCTTGTTATGAATAATATATAGCTCCATTGAAAGTGAAAGCAAAACTTGGAACAATTCAGCCTCACCAATCAATGCAGAATATTCACCCCCAATATTTGTCTGCATAATAAATAATTAAACATATTATATTCCAAAAATCTAAAAAAAAAAACCTTATTAAACATTATTAACATGACAACTGGTTGGCAAATGCTTAAGTTCATCTTTTGACTTTCCTTAATCATTTTGTTCTTCTTATACATTCATAGAGTTGACTTTCATAGGCTTTAATTTAACACATTTGACTTTCCAATTATGAAGTTTCATAAGAATCTTACCATATTATATATACATATACATACATATATGATATATGTAGTGTCAAATATGAATGTATGAAAGTGAGTCATGGAAGCTCGAAACGGGGTCGTGTTGTCACATAAACAACTTCTGTATATAGAGACTTATTATTTTTCGAGCAGTGCCAATATTAACGCCAAAATAAAATTCTGATTCTGCCACTGAAGAATCAAAATAATATATATTTTTCGATTTTGCCCTTTTAATCTCCCAAATCTTGAAAGGTCGAGAAGCTATAAAGAAGAGGCACAAATGAAAAGGAATCAAGTACAAATATGAAAAGAATATATACATAATGAGATATGCTAAACCATTTCTTCTTTTCAACAAAGACAGATTCTCGGGTATTACTATCGAATATAAACTCCGTTTAGCCCGATTTTTATCTTACGAAAACGAAAACTATTCGACGAAATTCAATCAAACTTCACCAATCAAGATTCTTGATTGTTTTATCATACTTCATCCCTTACAAAACACAAGGGGGCAAAAAAGGCAAATGTCTATTGTAATATGCAGAAAAATATATATATTTATTACACAGAAAAAAAAAATCTAATTACAGATGATAAAATATTAATTATGGAGGGAATTTTTAAATCTAAACAAACTGCTGCAAAATATATATATATAAGGCATTCAAATACATGTAGATGCCTTTGAGGTGCGTTTGTTCGTGCCGAGCACAATTACGATAACGGTGACATCATCGTGGTATTTTCGTCTTCTGCCAGCTGGAATACTCATCAGCTCCTCCATACTAAAACCTACAAATTTCGACAAAATAATAAATTAATGTTTTTTTTTTGATCAGTTAATAAATTATGCAAGTTGCGAGTTGAATTTCGATATATTAAGATTTAAAATATTGTTCCAGATAATGGTTTAAGAAGGATGTCAATACTCGAAATCGGAAGCACCGTAAATTACACAAAAACAAAAAACAAGTGGGATATTTGTAAATGTTCAAAATGCACCACCTCAAAGTCGTTATCAATCGCAATCACACCAAATAAAATATCAGCAAAATAAAATTTTACGTACCTGCTGAGTCAGCAGCTCTCGCGGCAAGCTGCTCCAAGAGGAATTTAGCAGGATCACCATAAGGGTATCTCGATGTATAAGAATGCACGAGATTTACGGCTTCGTCATTGGTGAAGAAATCGAATAATCCATCGCTCCCAAGTACAACAAAATGATCCGAATTCGAAATTTCATGCGCAGTCAACGAAGGTTGGACCGATACATATGGCGGACTTAATAGATTACGAACTCGGAGAATTCCCATTAAAGCATCATTCATATATTTCTGCATTAAAAATATATATATATATAATACAATCACTTACATGATAAAAAAATTTACGGAAACTTCATCAATTTTTTTTTTTCTTTGTGTGTAACTAAGAAAAAAAAATCCGATTTCCATTTTTCCGAAACCAAGGAATACAATTTATATAACTCGACTCTACTTCAACACATAAAATCAAGAACGATGGTTAGAATTTCCTTGTTCGATACACTTCGATACTAATAGGGGTTTTCAAAAAAAATTCGAAACCAAGGAATATAATTTATAAAAGTCAACTCTATTTAAACATATAAAATCAAGAACCATGGTTATAATTTCTTTGTTTGATACACGTAGATACTTATAGGGATGGAAAATTTCCGATTTTCATTTTTTTCGTTTATATACGTCAAATCTACTTAAACATATAAAATCAAGAACCATGGTTATAGTAAATACATTAAAAATAAATGAAGAAAAATGGTATATACCTTTTTCAAGTAACCAACTCCAAAAGCCCTCGTAACTTTAAGCTTCCCTTTGACTTTTCCACCCACTACCGTAGAAGGGTCGTCCGGATGATCGTTGATAAGTTTGACTCTCTCGATCTCATTATCAACCGTATGACTATCGGTGAGCTGGACCGATCTCAGCCCTCCATTTTCGTTCATCTCGATTCCCTCACCATCATACGTAGCCAAAACAGCTCTACTATCTCCAAGATTGAGCAAATACAAATTCTTCCCGTGCAGCAAAACAATCAAAACGCAAGAACCGATCGAAACTAAGTCGGGCCGGTCGTCCATTTCTTGCTCCACCATGTGAAGAAACTCGAACTCGGCTTGCTCGACAGCTTTTTGAAGACTAGTTAGAACATTGTTCTTGAATGTAGAATTGTCCGATTCTTGAAAATCGAGGTCCCAATTGAGTAAATTCAGGTGGGACGCGATTGTTTCGTACAATGTACCTGCGAGAAAATCGGCCGCATCCCTGCCGTTAAAGCCGTCGTAAATAGCACAGAAAAGCCAGCCGTTTTCCTCGGAGCAAACGGCTTGCACTCGATCTTCACCGGCGGCACCGCCCGCGATTTGCACCTCCATTGCATTGAGAAAGCTGTCACTCCTAGAAGGTGCGCTAGTCGAATTGAGCGAAAACAAAGAGTCGTAATCTAGGTTTTCGCTCGGGGAAGAAGGGCTAAAGCTCAAATTGGACATGTTGCTCTGGAGAGAGGTGGATAGAAATTCGAGCTTTGTGGAGGATGGAATCTTCCGGAAGGAATTGGGGGAATCGAGGGTGGGCAGAATTTCGGAACCAATTAAACCGTTGCATATGTTCGTGTTGGCTAAGGTTGCGTTCGCACTCAATGCTGCACCGGAAAGGCAAGAGAAGGAGCTGTTTGCTCTTCGTAGTTTTCCGGGTATTTCGATGTAGTTCGGTGGGGCCCACGATTCGTCGTCGTTGTTGTTGTTGCTGTCAGTGCAATGGTAACCGAAACTTACTTTTATTTCGCCGTCGTAATCGTTTATGCTCTCATCGTGCATCATCATTGTTGATAATCGATCACGAAAACTAAAATCGAAACTATAATCGATCAAGAAAACAAAACAACAACAACAAGAACAAAGATCAAAACTTTTGGTCAACGATTAAAAATATATGATATGAAACTACAGAGGTGAAGAACAGTGTACAAATTAAACTACAAACCAATGGAATTAGTCTACAACACGATGTAATCCAGACAATCAATTCTCTCAAAATCAAAGTCAAACAGCCAATCAAAATGCAAAATACAAAAAAAAAACAAAATCAGATAATCCAAAAACGACACCGTAATTGGCAAAGTGTCAAAAGGGCTCAAAGAAAAACAGCAAAGATTCAATTTTTTTTTTTTTTTAAACAAGAATTTCAACCCATTACTCCAATCAGCAAATAGAAACACACAGCACAAAATGGCAAGAAAACGACGACATAATATATAATAAATTAAATTAAATTAAAAATTAAAATTAAAACGAACACCCTACGCACCTTTTTTTTTTTTTTTTGAATCTTGATTGCAGCCCAGTACACACAGATACACGCACTTAAAGGAGGGAAGTGGGTTTTCTAAAAGAACAAGTGTATGTGAACTGTGTGTAGAACCACACACACTGAGGTGAAAGTGCAATGGAGTCCAGATGTGAAGAGAGAGAGAGAGAGAGAGAGAGAGAGAGAGAGAAGATTGATGGTGAGAAGGGGAGAATGCTAAATATAGAGAGAGAGAGAGAGAGAGAGAGAGAGAGAGAGAATTTTGATGGTGATGTTTCTGGCTGGAAAAGAAGGTCAAATTTACATATCGAGATTCACTTATACCGCTAATTATTTGACAACTATTTGTCGATTTTTGTGGGTGTATATATATATATATATATATATATATATATATATATATATATACATACATACATACGTAAAGATAAAGTTTCAATCTTCTTTTTTTTTTTTTCTTTCTTCTTAGTTGGACTGAAAATTTAAACTATTTTTCCTCTTACCCTTTTTGCAGATGCTTGCTTTCTTGAACACCACACGTACCACGAATTTCTTGTAATGGGATTTTTTCTTTATTTAGAAAGAAAATTTAGATTCTTTAGTCTATGAGAAAGTAAAAAAATAGGTAGATTTTGTACAACACATCTCTCTTAATGAAGATTAGTAATTTCATAATTATGTTGGGTAAATTACTGTCAGCCACTGAGTTAAGGTCAAATTACGAAAAAAGTCGGTCTTTGTTTGGGTAATTGTAGAAATTTTCTTACGTGTCGACACTTATGGTGTCAAATTCAACAGAATCTTCTAGATTATGTGAAATGTTCCTTAGTTTGTACTCGTTTTGTGCATAAATGCAGTTTCTAATACACCACGATCTGATATTTACAAGTCAAGAGACACATCTTATGATTATCTTGTTTTAAAATGTGAATCTCGAATGTGGTAAAACGGTACAAACTAGAGAATATTCCAATAATCTAGAATATTCCATTAAATTTAACACCGCAAAGGTTAGCGTGTAAGAAGATTCATAGTTGAGGGGTGGTTGAACTTTTAATTACACAAACATAAGGGATTTTTTGTAATTTGATCTTACATCGGAGTGTGGCGGTAATTAAAAAAATAAAAAAATAGATAATTTAAGTTGAGTAGAAAGTTAGATGTGAGGTTTATATTCTCATTGGGCCCTAACTACTAACTACAAAAACAACCATTAGGATATTGTGAAATATGTTTAGCTGGAAAGGATTAGTATAAAATGTTTATATTTTGTACCTATATGCAAGTGCAATATTAATTTATTACAATACAATAAGAGGACAACTCTTTCTTGTTTCATATTATTTATTTATTGTAATTAAAAAAAAAAAAGTCTTGGTTCCAAGTCCTTTGTCTTTTTGCAAAACATCTGGCCTTTGAAAAATTAATCAAATGAAAAGCAATTTTTGTTTCTCCAAAGTGCTTTCTTGTTGTGCATATTTTCCTAATCCTAATTAGGCATTCACATATTCAAATAATTTATTAAAAAAAATCAAAAGAAATTACAAATATGCCCTTGTTTCGACTCGATTACTTATCAAACGAAGCTCGGATGGAAAGTTCATGCATTTGATTATGTGGACTACAATTTAGTAGATTTTCCAAAGTGGACTATTATTAAGGGGTTTTTCTATTTGTTAAGATAAGAAAAGTGAAGCCAATGGAATCTGGTGCTTTGTGACCATTCATTTGTTCTCAATACCAAAGATAACTGCAGTTGATGAACTATACATCTTTTGACTAATTTGATTTTCTATTCACTAATATATCCATTCAAGTGGCTCTTCAATAGAGGCATAATACGACCTTTCGATTCGAGAGAATTACACTTTTGACCCCTGGCATTTGGCTCGATGTAACGTTTCGTCCTTATTGTTCTAAAAATGGATAAAATACACATTAAGTTCCGTCTCATGTCCGTTACCAAATAACGAGAAAATGTCACTTGCAGCTCACATGAATCCCAATATGTCTAAATTAGGACAAAATGAGGAGAATTGCACTATTGGTACCTAAGTTTTGCCCCATTTTCACTTTCAGTCCCTATTACAGTGTACAAAATACACGCATTTTTTTAATCCCAAGAACTAATTCAGACATGGGCAATGCACTCGAGCTCCAAATAAATATGTCATATTTGATACTTTTTACGTACGTTTAATATTTGATACTTGTTATCGTGTCTTCTATACCAAACACCCGAATTAATTGGCAACATATATAATCTAAACAACGCGATAACAGTGAAATAAACGGCACAAAAAGGTTGAATGGAATAGGTAAATTTCGAATAGTCTACAAATCACGAAAGATCTGACAAGGAAATAGTGAAACTCGATAAATGCATAAATCAGTAGTATTAAACTTAAGGTAAAACAAAGTTTGGACTAAGTGAAACACATGGCTCTTTATTGACGAGCTTCGCCTTTCTTCTTCTGCCAGAGACGGTCCAAAGCACTGTCGGCATCGCCCTGAGGAACCAAAAAAACAGTATATTTTAATACACAAGAAAACTCGATATTTCAACTATAAAATCGAGTCCCGACAACCAAACAAAAATAATAAGAGGGGCAATTCAAGATAGTGTTCTACCGTATATATATCTTCAACTTGTTACAGTAACAACAATGAGATCATAAAAGAATCGTTCAGCTATAGTTATATCAATTAGTTGAATAACAGCAACCAAACCGAACTACAACATTACATAAGTATGAACAACGATTGTTCGATATCTATCAAGAAACCTACAACTATTCACCATTGCATTTAAAGAATAGTATCCGATGAATTCTGTCAACTACTTATAAAAACGAGTTACCTGGGCACGAATAAAACCGCAAAGGGCAAAAGTGGAAAATGCACCGGTGTAAACACCCCTCTCGTCCAAATGCCCTACGTTGATCTGCACTGAGGCATGATCCTTGGAGGTAATCAACCTATTAGTGGCAGAGCTGCATTACAATTCACAAAATACTATCAGTGTTTCATAAATAATTGCTGATATTCACACTCTACTCGATTCAGGTGCTACAGTTCACCAAAATAAAACGCACCCGACGAATAGATTCAGTACATTATCAAGAATCATTGTCTAAAATAGTTTTCAAGCTAATGTAATTAAGGATAGTAAGACATCTAGAGTTGTAATTAAACTATACAGTTAATAAACAAAATTTGGAAAATAATAACTAGCCAATTCGCCAAAATGAAACACACCCAACGAATAGATTCAGTAAATTATCAACAATCATTGCGTAAAATAGCTCCCTAGAGAACACGATTACGGATAATAGCACAACAAGATGTGTCACTAAACTATACATTTCATAAATAAACTACGAAAAATAATATGTCGACAGGAATATACCATTTTCGGGGAATGTAAAGATCCATGTTTTGACCTTCATCGTTCTGCATCTTGATAGGTGTCTTGAACAAGCAAATGAACTATCAAAACAAACCAAATAACAGTATAAATGCTTGTAATAACAGAGGTAAACTTAATAAAATTAAATTAAAAAAAATAAAATTCAATAAACACCAATTTAAAAATTTAAAAATTAAGATTAATCCACATACAACAAACTAATGAAAATGATAGATTCAACAGAATTTACATATGGATTATTCAATTTATTCATTTACAGATTTCAGCCTTTTAACAAATCAACGCAACAGAATAAAATCAAGCTACTTCTGAATAAAATAAAAAATGGAAAATTGCATTTTGACAGAAGTAATCATATGATCCCATGAAGAAACATACATTAATTGATGCGATGTTGAATGAAAATTCAGAGAGAAAATAGTTACCGAATTGAAATCTCAGGCGGTGAAGAAGAGCGTGCAGCAGACAGCAGAAGCAAAGTGAAACCCTAATAATCGAAACCTTAGGGTTTATAAAGGAGCCCTAAATTGAGTTATTGGGCCTCATTTGTATGATCGAAAATGCTGTAATTATTAAATGGGCTTAATTGATCCATTTCGCAGCCCAATTGACTAATAATAAATTGTTAGTAAATCGAATACGGTAAATAACACTTTAACCCCTGTGGTTTGAGCTTTTTGCACATGACACCCCTGTAGTTTGAATTTTGTGCATATAACCCCCTTGTACTTTTAATATAAGCACATTACCCGCTATGATATTTATACTTGGTAAATAATCATGCTCGTTAGTAAGATGAAATTTTAAAACATACAATGGGATTATGTGCTTATGATAAAATACAAGGGGGGGGGGGGGGGGGGGCATTGGTTATATTGAAAGTATAAGGGGTCACGTGGATAAAGTTCAAACCATTTGGATGGTTGAGTGCTATTTAACCATTTGAGTATTAAGGTAGTCTCAGCTTTTTTTAGCTTATAATCTGTTTTTACGTGTTTGAAAATTCAGCTTTTGCTTTTGCTTCTCAAAAAATAAATAGATTTTAAGTTTATTTTTTTTTTTGAAAACGCACGTAGACCTGCATTTGCTATTTAAGTTTATTTTCGAGCATACATATTTGGAAACACCTCCAATTTATAGAAATATCTACTCCCTCATTTCCATTTATTTGTCGTTTTGAATTGATAAACACGTATCACTAACTTTATAGTCTTTAAAAAAGCTTTTACAAACACCACCCGACAATCACAAACTTCAACTCTTTCATTATTTTTCCCAACACCACCTTAATTTATCATTCGAACTTATAAAATTTTGAAATTTATTGATCGAAAAGAAAAGTAACACTAAATTTTATTATAAAAAAAAAAAATACACAATACAATACATAGAAAAATAAAATAAGCAAGCCTTACACACATACATACCACTCACAACATAATAAAACTTAAAACTCTTGAAAATCCACTAAAATACACACTATGAAATATGCCAACAATTTTATTTAATTCACCACCCTACAATTCTTCCTAATTTCTCCTTGCTCCCCAATAAGAACATCAATAGAGCCCATATGAACCATTGCCTTAGCAAATTTCATAGACCAATTTCTAGGATGATTTGCATTGCTCTTCACCATTGACCTAGTTGTAGGGCTACCCCACAACACTTGATCAGAAGTCAACAACCCTTTATTCACCTTCAAATTCTTGTAGTAGTTGTTATCGAGCTTCGTCGGAGTCGTCGGATCGTTCGGTACAATCAAATCCGACCCGTTGGTCGATTTCGGGCATTGGCCTTTCAAGTCGTTCGCGTACGTCGGGTCGAGGGAGGGATCCTGCGCGTGGGCCCCACTGAACGAGTACAGTCTTTTGCTGAACGAGGAGCAGTGCGAGTCGCCAATCGAGTGCGCGCCCGAGAGCGTCACCATTTCAGCGACCGATAACCCCTTTCGGGCGAAGTTTAGATTCAGTTGCGTGACGTTGAAAAATTCTCCGGGGAGATTTTTCGGGGGGTCGTCGATCAGGGAGATTTTTCCGTCACGGCGACCTCCGGTGGTAGAATAGTAAATTCCACCCGCCTTCGAGACGCTGTCTCGAGCTGCAAAGGCTATGATGTCAGCACAAGAAACTGTGTTTGGACATTGGGCTTCGATTTGGGCCTTGGCATCGTCGATTACTTCGAAACCTTGTACGCCTTTGTTCATCGGGCTTTCTTTCTCGGATTTTTGGCCCGATTTGGAGTCTAGAAGTATGGAAGCGTCACAACCCTTTTTTTTAAAAAAAGGAAAAATGTATAGTTCAATTCTCAAAATTAATATTTATTAACTTCAATAATGGAAATGAACATGATATATATAATGTAATAACATATGGAACTAAAATCAACAAATACTTACTAATTTTGATGAAATTAAATAACACAAAATTATTTAAACAGTTATAGTAACGACTAATTTACCCTAACAAAACAGTCGTGGAAATGCAATCTGATGAGAGCAGCTGCAATCCCAGAATCTCGAACATAGGCTCGATTCACCGCATCTTTCACCATAGCCTCGGCTAATGGACAACTTTTCTGATAAAACCCATTTTTCAGAGGTGCAGAATTAATAAATGAATTATTAATGCACAAAAATATAAATACCAAATAAGAAAAAAACTTCATAGTCTTTTATGTATATATGTGTGAGTAGATTTTGAATGATGTAGATTGTAAGTGTGGAGGACACAAGCCTTGGAGCAATGCAATTTATAGAGGATGAAGTTTCATAGGTTGGTGAGTTTAATTAATGTTAAAATATTTGGCAACATGCAAATAATAATAAACAAATGAAAAGGCGTGTGGCGTCCACACGATTCTTTCTTAATGTACATTGAATCTCAAGATTAAAATAAACATAATTTTTGAAGAGTGAGTGTACTATCAAGAATTTTAATATGGAATTTTGAAACAATGACTCGTTCAAACTTGTTGTTTAATGCAACAAGCCAATTATTAAATAAATAAAAAAACCTTGGCCCATAGAATTCCAGCCCATAGATTTTTTTTGAAAAAGGTATATGCAAATTTTGACGGCCCGGTCACATGGGTCGGTTTTATCGGCCATCCAACCCACTTTTCTTGGCCGACAATCGATAATTATCTACTCATATAGTCGGGTTGGTAATATTTTCACGGTCGGTGTATGCAAATGATGTCAAAGTTGGCGGCCTTGTCACATGCGTCGGTTTTATCTTATCGGCCATCCGACCCACTTTTCTTGGCTGACAATCGATAATTAACTGACACATATAGTCGTCTTGTTAATATTTTTACGGGTCAGTTTTATCGGCCATCCGACCCACTTTTCTAGTCGGGTTTGTAATATTTTCACAAATAGACTTCCACAATGATTCTTCCTAATTAAATAGGAAAAATCAAATTGGAGCTATCATGAAGTACAGCACTTTATCTATTCATCCCTTATAAGTTATAGCTTATAACTCTTTCATGTTAACAATAAACCAAACAAGTAAATTACCAAAATGCACATCAAATTTGTGTCATTGCAAACTACAAATCTTCTGGTAATGGTAATTAGATACTAATTGACAGAATTAAAACAGGCAGAGTCCTCATAGTAAAAATCACAGACAATCAAAAGCAACAACCTTAAAAAAGCCGAGAAAATATATACGCGTAACTAGTTATCTTCGGCTGACTTGGAGCCATCTTTCCCCTTCAGTGGAGTTGAAGGGGATGGAGAACCTTCTTGCCCCATCTCAGCTCTCAGATCGTTAATGCTCTGCTCCAGCTCGTCAATTCGGTTTCCCATCTCATCGAGTACAACGTAGTTAAGGAATCCAAATATTTATAAATATATTAGTTACATAAGATTGAGAAAATTCGAATATTCTGCGTGACGAGTGCTTTGTTTCCCATGCACGATTTTCATTTAGTGTATCGTGTACGAATTTGCACAAAGCCCTCAAATTGGTAAAAATCGACAATAAGCATGGTTGACAGTTTGAACAATGTAAATGACACGAGGATGCATTTACATGTCAAGATTTGTGTTTGTGTTACATAGAAAAATGAATAAAAGTATGGTACTCGTTAAAGGATATTTTTACCGATGATGGACTCCGACATTGTTTGAAACCTCGATTGCTGCAAAAACGAGAAAAGGAAATAGTTAGGATGATAATTGATAAGAGTAAACTTCAATGAATGGAGACTTAAGTATGGTACGAGCTGCTCACCATTTGCTGAAGAAGGTTTTGCACCTAAACATTTAAAAGATGCGCGTTAGCAGAAGTACGATTACCGATTTAATCAAGTCAACGTTTATTAAACAGCGGGAAAGAATATTAAAAGAAGAAAATTAATGCTGCAAACATATTGAAACATGCATGAAGCTGAATATAGAGATTTCAATTTCATCGAGTTGATAAAGATTGCAGAATACACCGGTCAACCAAATATAACAGTTCAAATAGGATAGAACTCACGAACGCAGTCATGTCAGCAGCACTTTGTTTAGTATTGTCCGCATCATGCCCATCCTGCAAACAAACCATGAAGGAATACGAAACGTTAAAATAAAATATAAAAAAATAAAATAAAATACTTCATGAAGAAAATACCGAAATACCAACTGAATAACTATATATCCACTATATTGTAGCGAACATCAAGTTCGAGCAATACCGTAAACTGGAAAATCTTCAACAAGAATATTCAAACACACAGCAACCCCAAATCGAAAACAATTACCACATTAACTTCTAAAAATGGAACAGTATAAATCCTTCGTAAATGAAAAAAAAAGGCGAAGATTCGTAATACGCTCGCTGAAACAATTTCAATGGCAACGTGATATAATATATACCATTAATGATCATAAATTTCTTGCTAAATAGAAGCAGAGTAAAGCATCCCAACTTAAATAGACATTAACAACACCACCACAATTTTTTACATTGTTCCAATCCACCGTAGTTCCGAATAGATCTACCAGAACTCGATTTCGTAATTTTTATTTTCCAATTATAGGTGTTAAACATTTTACATACTCATATTTACATTCACGAATCTGTGAGTAACAAATAAAATTGAAAAAAAACATAAACAAAAATCAACCGTATACTGAGAGAGAGAGAGAGAGAGAGAGAGAGAGAGAGAGAGAGAGAGAGAGAGAGAGAGAGACGAAGAGTTCCATTAAACCATTTATTTCAACATTTTCACAAATTAACACTACAACAAAAATATCGCATCCAGAATAAACATCAAATTCAGAAATGCACGGGGAAATAAAACAAAAATTCGAACACTTAATCGACGAGATTACATAAAATCTGAACCAAAGTAAAGATCCGAGAAATACCATTTTACCGGCAGTGGAATCTACGCTTGAAATGCCCTATGCAGAGAACTCCGAATTGAGATTTTGTGAGATTTTGAATGTTTTGTGAGCTTGAATTTTGAAATATGCAGGAGCTGAAATCAGCTAATATGAAATAGACCGGGCCGGGCCGGGTCTCTCAATAGATGGGCTTTTACTCTAATTGGGCTGGGCTTATATTCGGATCTTTCTTTAATTATCCGTCTGATATTTTCAGATCGAATCAAACCCAAATTTGATGGGCTTTTACATAGGGTAAATTGGAAACAAGTTATAGAATTTCACAAATTTAATTTTTAATTGACAAATATATAATTTTTCAAATTTCGAATTTTATATTATTTTAAATAATTTCAACAATTGTACCAAAATGCGAAATCTCTTATCCCAAAAGATGGTCCATGAAGTAAAACACATTTACTGGGAGATCTAGCCCACTAAGGCCCACCAAAAGGCACGGCCCAGAAAAGACAACCTATTCAAAAGACCTGTCATTATCGCAATGTCCGAGCAACGAAATCTCGCTACGGAGAGTCGAGTTGAGATGCGGCGCTTGGAGGGGTGCCGTAGCGATCGGCCATGTCCAACTCATTAATGACTCTGACATGTATGGAAGGGCGCACTAATGATCCCGGCAGGCGGTTTTGCACACACGTTGATGTATTAATTGCGCTGACACCAACATTTAATGTCCGATTGACCATCGACAGACATGAAAGGGGAAAAGCTTGTGGAAATGTTAAACATGTTACATACTAGCGGGCATTCGAGCGGTTGATTAACTGAGAATTATGACCTGGACCGCCCGGAGGAAGGAATAAAGTTGGTAAGAAGGATGACGGAAGCGACGACAAGTATATGCTTGCCTTGGTTTTAAGGAATTTTTGGGGTCCAGATGAGAAGATTATGAGTAGAAGCATACCCCCTCCTACGAAAGATTATAAATCCATCTGCGAAAATACATATCGATCGATTTTAACTTGACCGTCAGAGTGCTAACTCCAACATCAATCATGTTTCCTTCTCTCAGCTACTCGGTCACATTCGAGAGCCTCAAGTTCCACTTACCTAACAGCTGTAACGAGACTCTCAATCGAAGTGTTTTAAGGGAGGCTCACTATGTATTTTATATTATAGGTGATTTCCGATCCCAAAAAAATCCGATTTTTGAACAACGACGCCTTCTCCATTGATTATTTTTATTTCCCAACAAAAAAATTGAAATTTGATTGGCAAACAATTTGGACTTATCACAATTGGAATATTCGGACCCAAACAGCCCCTAGAGCCGGCCCACTTCAGGTCATCCCACCACCGCTACGCCTAATTACACCATTAATAAACTAAATTCGACAAAACATAAAATTAGAAAATAAAATAAAATAAAATAAACAGGAAAATAAATAAATTAAAAAAATAAATAAAATCATTTTGTACTATTTTGAAAGAAATTCCGGTCTGCATTTTCACCTCGGCACCTTCTTCGTTTCTTCTGCATTTTCTTCCCACTTTCTTACCTTTCACCACTCTCCACCGACACAATTTTTTTCATCTTCCCATAAAATACCCTTCTCTTTTCACTTAATTCCTTCCTTGCCCCCATAAAAAACCAGATCCAATTTTCTCTCCAATATTCCCTCATATACAACTTCACCCTAGATGACAGAAAAATCCAATCCCCCAATTTCCCAGCTCCATTTTTCCACTTGAAGAAAAACCCTCTAATTTCGGGAATTGGGGTTTTCTCTTTTCTTCTTCCCAAATCGGATTCTGCTTTCTTCAGCTAGGGTTTTAATAAGCCCGCCATGTTGGAACGGGTCCTCGGCCCGCGCTACGCGAGGCAATTCCAGCGAATCGTCCGCAAGGGTAAGCTAACCCTCCTCTGCCTCGTCCTCACGGTGGTCGTTCTCCGCGGAAATCTCGGCGCCGGAAAATTCGGCACGCCGGAGAAGGATCTGGACGAGATCCGTGAAACGTTCTCCTACATCCGCCGCCGCGCCGAGCCCCGCCGCGTCCTGGAAGAGGCGACGACCGCCGTGGAGCAGAAACCGGGTGGAGGTACCGAAAATGGCGGAAACAGCTACGCCGAGTTTGATATAACCAAGGTTTTGAAGGACGAGGAAGATGGCGTCGAGGAATTCAAGCGGGATCCATCGCAACCGTACGCGCTCGGCCCGAAAATATCCGATTGGGATCAGCAGAGATCCGAATGGCTGACAAACAACCCTAATTACCCCAATTTCATCACCGACAAAAAACCTAGGGTTTTGTTGGTCACCGGTTCTTCCCCGAAGCCGTGCGAGAATCCAGTGGGAGATCACTACCTATTAAAGTCAATCAAAAACAAGATCGATTACTGCCGGCTCCACAGCATCGACATCTTCTACAACATGGCTTTGCTCGATGCGGAAATGGCAGGGTTTTGGGCGAAGCTGCCATTGATCCGGAAGCTTCTCCTCTCCCACCCTGAAATCGAGTTCCTGTGGTGGATGGACAGTGACGCAATGTTCACCGACATGGCTTTTGAGGTACCGTGGGAGAGGTACAAAGATCACAACCTCGTTATGCACGGGTGGAACGAAATGATTTACGACGAGAAGAACTGGATCGGTCTGAACACGGGTAGTTTCTTGCTTAGGAATTGTCAGTGGTCTTTGGATATGCTTGACACGTGGGCACCTATGGGGCCCAAGGGAAAGATCCGAGAAGAAGCAGGGAAGCTTCTTACGAGGGAGTTAAAGGGTAGGCCTACTTTCGAAGCTGATGATCAGTCTGCAATGGTGTATATACTTGCTACTCAGAAGGAGAAATGGGGAGATAAAGTTTATCTCGAAAATCACTATTATCTTCATGGCTATTGGGGGATTTTGGTCGATAAATACGAGGATATGATTGAGAGTTATCACCCTGGATTTGGTGACCACAGATGGCCACTTGTCACTCATTTTGTGGGTTGTAAACCGTGCGGAAAATTCGGTGATTATCCGGTTGAAAGGTGTTTGAAGCAGATGGATCGGGCGTTTAATTTCGGGGATAATCAGATTCTGCAGATGTACGGTTTTACTCATAAGTCGTTGGGAAGTAGGAGAGTGAAGAGGGTTAGGAACGAAACGAGCAATCCTCTTGAAGTGAGGGATGAGCTTGGATTGCTTCACCCTGCGTTTAAAGCTGTGAAGGTAGAACCATCTTCTTGATTGATTGCACATAATAAAAAAAAGTTGAAAAAAAAGGGAATGGATTAGGGTTTGATTCAAATCTTGATTTGGGTTTTTTTTGGAGTTTGGATCATACTAGTTGTCGTTTTTTGTCTTTATCGTTTCGTGTTATCTATCACGGTGTTCTTAGGTGCTCGTATTGTTGTATTCGTTCTTTTTTTTATAGCAACAAAATTGTCATGTGACATGTGGCATAGTTCTTCTGTTACATAATTTTGAACCGGTTACTACGATTTATTTTCTTCTCTTTCGTGGCGTATGAATCTAAACGGAAAAGGATATTGCCTTTTTTATTGTCATGGATCTCTATACATTAAGGAATAAATTAGCTTCTATTTTAGAAGCTATAATTATTACATCCCATGATCATTTCTTGAAGATTTCGCAAATTGGATTACATTTCATATCCGCGTTTGTTGTCTTGGTTACGTATTTGTGATTCGTAGTAATTTCACCTTGCTTCGTTCTGTCTCCCATACTCGACGTAAGTATGAGTTATTGTGCGTTTTCGTTTTTTTGGGACAAGATTGTTTATTCAACTTCATTAGTTGAAGCTGATATTCCGGTATGAATAAACCGCAACGGAACTGTAAATACAGTTGTCTGCTATACCTCATTCTTTTAGTTTTGCACAGTTGACTCATATCTTATATCTGGTAATAACAGAGTTTTATGATTTTTATTCGAACATTAGTTCGATTTATAATCTCCGCTCTCGTGTAATAGCCCACGAACTAAACGTGAGGTAAAATAAAAGAGGCAGTACATCATTCTTTTACCTTTGTACATTTAACTCATATATCTGGTAATAACAGAATTTCATGTTTTTGTTATTATTATTATTGTTTTGGGAAAATAGTCAAGATTTAACAATTTGGGATGATTAATGAAAGCTGGTATGAAGTTGGCAACTGGGAAAGTTGAATCAAGAATCTAATTTCTTGGCAACTTTATTGTTTATAGCAAGAAAAAAAAGGAAAAAAAGAAAAAAAGCAAAAGCTGGAAGCACATGCTTTTGCTTTAGCATAGATCCAAACATCTGATTTATTCTTTCACTATGTAATGTTGACACATTTCTTAAATTTGGTGCTTTTGGCATCACATTACTTTATTCCTCATTTTGAATATTATCTATTACATGGGAAATATTCAAATTAGTGAAAATTATTTAGCAACCTAACTACAAATTCTTTACTAAATAAAAACTTTGCAGTTACACCAAGTGCAGCATCTCGTAGACCGTGTAATCGTAGAACGAAATCAATGAAATTTTCCTTGCTCGAGCTATTTCTAGAAATGTAATTAATCATGTTTTCCATTTACAACTTGCATCTGTAATGCAATTTTCAAAGAATGTTCTAATTTTGACTTAAGTTTAGAAACAAACATTAGCATTTTGAATCATGTACACTTCTTGATAAATATAAAATTATTAGTGGGGTAGAAAATTAAATATATATATTTCAAAACAATCTATATAAAGAGCAACTTAAAAATATCACGTGTCGTAAATAATGATCTAGCATTTTGAGTAAGAGGGTCTGCGTCTATTGACTTCAATTCGAGTTTGTTATCAACAACCACTAGATCGAGCTAGTCACACATAATTTATGATTTGCGAACGATGTTATACAAATTTGAACTCCATTCATTATATAATAAGATTATGCCTTAATTTAGTCATGGTTGATTTTTTTTAAATATGTTTATTTTAATTCAAAATATGTTAATCGTGACAAGAAAAGAACAATTATTTCCAATGCTTTAAAATTCACGAGTTGGCAAATATATATATAAGATACTTTGTACTTTAGTCCTCTAGAATCCAAGAAAAAAAAGGAAAAGAAAAAAAAAAACCTGTGCCCAATCCGCGACTGACACGTCATCAGCTGCACTACTGTAGAACGAAAACCATTTTATGCGCACTAAAACCTTTCTCCCACACTCTCACTAAAAACCCTAACTCCTCTACACACACACACACTCACACACACACACAGTCGTTTCATAGATTTTCTCTTTTTCTGGTAACAAATAGCAGTTAGATATTTTGTTTTTTTTTTCTTTTTTTATTTGTTACTGAATGGAGAATAACGATATGAGGGAGCAAGATTTTCTGGTGGCGTCAATTTCGCAGCTGTCGATTTCCGGCAGTTCTTCGCCGCCGGTGGTGGCGCGTTTTCGCTCCGACTCGCTTCAATTTGGATTGGAGACCGATTCGAGTGACTCGGTTCAGTTCGATCTCCTCAACTGCCAGGTTCGTAGATGTTTATTCTTTTCAAGTTTAGCTCTTGTATTTTGTAATTGGATGTTTTTTCTTTCTGAATATTTTATGATGATTCGTTTATTTCAATTTTGGTTTTTATTCCAGCTTTTCAAGCTAGGTCCTTTCCAATCACTGTGTATATCTGAAGCTTCTGAAATAAATAAAGAGGTATGGATTCAATTCATTGCCCTATGTACTATGCAACGCTTAATTTTCGATTATGTAGTTCATTTTTTAGGATCCAGATTATTGCAGGCTCTGGTAATTGATTTATTTTAATTTTATTTTAAGATGAATTTAAGATAATAAATTGCAGAATTTTTAGTAGTACTTGCCGAGATTCGTTTCTTTATTTTCCATGTTTGACATTATAGAATAAGTAGTTTTCATGTTGGCTGTTGTACTGTGAATCAGAAAAGCTTTTCCAAGGGAATCACCATACAGTTTAGAAACGAGGAGGAAAGTAGACAATTCCATTCTGCATTTGAGCAATGGAAGAAAGAAGTGGTTGTTCAAGGTTTGTTGTGATATCTTTTGTTGGTTTGTCATGGCCGATGTGGTTATTGCTTTGTATTTTACCAAGAATTTGAAAACTGTTCGTATGTTTCAGTCCAGTCCTTTTGTCAGTCAGAAATAAGATTAAAAAAAAAATAATTACGATAAAGCTGAAGGACAAGCAGGCTCACATCTTGCTTTTTTTAAATTTTTTTTCCAGGGTCATCTTTGCCAAATGGAATTGGATCATGTATAAGCAAGTTCGACGACAAAATAGAGGCGTCTTCTGCCAAAATGTACTTCCATTATTACGGACAGCTTCTACATCAGCAAAATATGATGCAGGACTATGTCAGGACAGGTTACAACTCTGATCTTTGACACTCTCTTTCAAACTGTTCCCCATACTTGTCTTTCAAAATTCTGTAACATCCGGAATTTTGAAGACCTAGTGGCTATTGGTTGCCATCAAGAAATTATTATATCTAACAGCTCATCATGTACTCTAATAACTTTTATTGCGTCAGTGAATTGTACTCTCTGTACTGTTTGATAACATTGTAGAAATTTTCGTACCAGGAACTTATTATGCTGCAGTCCTTGAGAACCGTGTTGATTTTACTGATCGTGTAGTAGTTGATGTTGGAGCTGGCAGTGGCATATTGTCTTTGTTTGCTGCTCAGGTTGATGATTATTCATGATTCATTAAACTTTTTACTTTATCGTATCAGCGCTTACTCATTTATATATGCTTTCTTTTAGGCTGGTGCAAAACACGTTTATGCTGTGGAAGCATCAGAAATGGCCGATTATGCCCGCAAGCTTATAGCTGGGAATCCATCACTCAGCCAAAGAATAACAGTGGGTGTTCTTTTGTCGCACTTTACGTGTTTGTAAAATTTATTGTTTTACTCTTTTCAATGGTTTCATGCCTTATGTTCATTGAATAGGTAATCAAGGGTAAAGTCGAAGAGGTTGAACTACCTGAGAAAGCCGATATTTTGATATCTGAACCAATGGGTATGCTTAATGCTCTTTCCTTTTTCATCTGGTTAGGTAAAATTAAATAAAGAAGAAACACATGTGAAATACTCTTTTAAGGTTCAGGGAAATGCTCTTCACGATAATATGTAGTCTGAATTTGATTTAATTGCAGTTACTGATAACTAATTATATTCCTGTAGGCACTTTGCTAGTCAATGAGAGAATGCTAGAGTCATACATAATTGCAAGAGATAGATTCCTTGTTCCGAATGGAAAAATGTTTCCAACTGTAGGAAGGTAAATATGACCCAAAATTATACTTCTTTTGTGCTTATTCAATTGCTTTAATCGTTTTCTCTTGTAGGATACATATGGCGCCATTCAGTGATGAATATCTATTCATGGAAATTGCAAATAAGGTAAATATATATTATTACCATAGTTGTCTACTCTCCAATCTCTTACGTCGGAAACTAGGGAAATATTGGTCAAATGTTCATTGGATTTTCTTATAATGCTCGGGAAGGGGTAATTTGAAGAGCTTTAATTATAGGCATTAAATTGAAGCTTGATTTAAGGCCCTTATATTCGCCTTTATATTGCTTTGACAATTCGAATGTGATTAAGTTGTTGTCACTGTTTTCCATTCAGGCGTTGTTTTGGCAGCAACAAAATTATTATGGCGTAAATTTGACACCTCTACATGGTACTGCTTTTCAAGGATACTTCTCACAGGTTGGATTCTTATTCCTGTTTTGTGCTTCTTTGTCTATATATCTACGTATAGAAATGTTATCAAACTTTTAACTTTACTT
This sequence comes from Erythranthe guttata, assembly GCF_056151865.1. Taxonomy (NCBI): domain Eukaryota; kingdom Viridiplantae; phylum Streptophyta; class Magnoliopsida; order Lamiales; family Phrymaceae; genus Erythranthe; species Erythranthe guttata. The sequence continues at coordinate 836,647 of NC_142539.1, read as the reverse complement.
TGACATGAACAAATCCACAAACAAATCGTCATAATTTCTTTTGCCTTTAAATTGGTTATAATTTCTTTTGTCTTAACTCTTAACTGAACATTGCAGCCAGTGGTGGATGCTTTTGATCCTAGGTTATTGGTGGCTCCTGCAATCTCCCATGTGATCGACTTCACTACTGCTAAGGTAAACGTTACTAACAAACACTTGACTGTACATGCAACTTTCTAATTCCATCTGTTTTTTATTTTTTTCTTTTTGTTTTTGGATAAGAAACAGCTATTTAATCATTTATTAACGGTTCTTGTAAAGTGAACGAGAAACTACCCGACATTAGATTTTCTCTCATATTTGAAATGTTTTACAAAATTGTCGGTAAACAAGATGTTCTCCAAATAGACATGTTTGCTTCCGTGGCTATATATCAAGCAAGGAAGTAAAAATCTCTAAAATTCACCATTCTAAAATTTGGTCATAAAAATATCATAATTCAATTACTAAACTTACAAAAGGATTTATTTCTGTCTGTTTTTTATTATTCGACAGGAGGAAGATTTGTATGAAGTTGACATTCCATTGAAGTTTGTATCTTCCGTTGGGACTAGAATACACGGATTAGCGTGTTGGTTCGACGTATTGTTCAATGGGAGGTAATGATTTAATAATTCTCACGCACATTACTTTTTCATTGTTTTCCCGAAATATTTACTTATTACCATGTTCACTAACTATCTTAAAAATGATAAACACCATTAGCACTGTACAAAGATGGCTTACCACTGCTCCAGGTGCACCGACAACACACTGGTACCAGCTTCGCTGTGTTCTTGCCCAACCGATTTATGTGATGCCTGGCCAAGAAATAACTGGACGGCTTCAAATGGTTGCGCATAAAGCTCAGAGTTATACTCTCAATTTAACATTGTCAGGTTGGCCTTTTTTTTTCAAATTTATTTATTAAGATTTGTTTCTACTTGGTATTTTTTTTTAACATTTATTTTAAAAAACAGCTAAAATGTGGGGCCCGGGTGCCGAACAAGGAGGAATACTTCAAACATCGTCCGGCAAACTCGATCTGAAAGAGCCTTATTATCGAATGTCTCAACCTCAAACGTATGCAACTTCTCAAGAACAACAACCAAATCAACTTCTTCAAGCACAGGTAATTAAAATTGTCAGTTAATTGGACTTATATAACATCAAGATTTGTAGAATCAGCGAGCTGCGTAATTAATACATTTTTTAATTTGTTACAGGATCTACAGTTACAATCGCAGGATGAAGATGGTTTGGATTTATTGCAACAAATTACTTGAAAGAGCTACAAATTACTGTAGAAGAAAGTGGAGCTTCGGCTCAATCCTTTACTTCTTTCTCTGTTGTAACTATATCAATTTGCCGCACTTTTTATCGTTCTACGTTTGCTTAGTGACCCGCATTGTTCTCATAATCCAAGTTGATGAATAATTTGGTTTGAATCTAATTGAAATTTTTTGAGCATCTATTGTTTGCAATTTAAGAAAGCATAAAGCACACAATTAAATTTTGTAGTCCGATTTTACTATTTTGATGACATTATATTTGTACCTATTTCGGAGTCTCGTACTCCCTCTCCTTCCCGTTTTATGGCACGGTATTTCAGTGATTTTCTGTCTTTTTTGCTACAATCTATACATATTTATCGATTTTCTTAATCTATGCATAACTTGCAACTAAAAAAAGTTGACAACTAATGTTAAAAGGAACTAATATCGAAATATGAATCTTTTCAAATATGAAACCAGCCATTTCTTTACATATGAAAATTTTCCAAGATTCCAATTGAAGAAAATCTGAATTATTGAGAAAGTGCAGATGTTGCAAAAAAATAAGGGTTTAGTAATGAAGCAAAAATTGGTTGAAATCTCGTATCTCAACTAGCTGCTGCGAGAGCTGGGATTGGCTGTCCGATAACACTATGACAACGGCCACACAGTGAGGGGTGGTCTTGGTAATTTCCAACTTGACTCGAAAAATTCCAGCATCTTTCACATTTCAAACCATCTGCACGTGAAACTCCGATCCACACTTTATTCTCATTTTGGATAAGATACTCGCCGGAGCAAGGTATGTTGTCTTCGCTCACGTTTTCTAGAGAAGGAAGAATCTCCACCTGCACAAGATAAGAAAGATCATGCAATCTAGCGATTAAATATACAATTCTCCGATAAATCAAGATAAGAGCTCGTTCATCTAAAAAAAAATGGGTTGATCCAAAATTATTCGGTGGCCCCATAAGTTGTTTCATTAACCAAATCTAAATAAGATAGCATTATTTAATTATTCATGATTTATCGTAAAGACCAGCCAGAAGAGGCCTAATAGATTGGGCAGTTGAGAAATATCAATTTTTCTTAAGGGGTGTGATAAATGTCGTTTCAGAAACGTGTTTTTGACCATTTTTAAGCTGCATTTGGCAAAATACAAAACATGGAATTTGTAGTTCTTTGAGTAAGATTACTAATCCAACTTGAATCACCAAGATTGGATGTCGAGTGAGAAAGATAAAGCACAAATCACCCTATCCACACAACTTTGATGTTTTGAGTTATCTAAAATTCAAAATGAAACTCAATCATGCATAACTTTGTCACTCGGTGTCCAATCTAGCTGATTTAAGTTGGATTAGAAAGTTATCTCAAAGGACTACAGTTTCCGTGCTTCGAATTTCGCCAAAATCAGACTAGAAAAGGGTCAAAATCACGTTCGAGGTCAAAACGGTATATAACATTTTAGTTTTCCTCAAACTGAAAGGTTTTAGAATGGAGAAACTAGAACTGCAGGAGAGAAATGTGAAGGCGGAATTCGACTAATTCTGTCACAAAAAGAGCATGTAATATTGGCATAAAAATCAAGATTGATGTCTATTGTTAAGTGTACCTGAGATGTTATGAAGATGCGGTGCAGTGTGTCAGCTTCATTTTTCGATGCGCACATGTCAACTAATCTCGAAACGAGGTCAGTATCAGATGCATGGAGATAAACTTTTGCCTCTAAACTCGAACCAATCAACTTTTTCGTACGAGCCACCTCAAGCACTTTGTTTACCTCGGTTCTCATCTGCGTAAAGTGGACAACAATTCGATTTTCAAAAAGAAAAGAAAAACTAGAATGTATCTTGATTCTTGAATATATTACCTCAAGAATTGTTTCCCAAAAAATAACCTCTTCCTCTGGAAACGAAAGATGCCTTGCGTTTAAAACGGGCCATTTTGACTCAAAGACAAAAGTCGCCTTTTCTCCATCTTCGGCGGTGAATGGGAAAGGAATATTCTGCCACACATCTTCCGCTAAATGTGGCAAAATGGGAGCAATTACTCTCACTACAGAGAGTAGATGTGCAGCAAGCACTGTTTGACATGTCCTCCTAGTCGAACTACTGGTTCCCCTGTAAGCATATTTAACAAAATAAATTTATGAAAACTAAAACAATTCGGTATATGGAGATATCCGTACGAAAACCTTTTTTTTTTTTTTTTTTTTTTTTAATAACAATGATGTGAAATAAATGTGAAAAGCTTATTGCACACTTTTGATGAAATCGAGCGAATATGCTTACCCAACATAGAGTCGGTCTTTGGCAACGTCCAAGTAGAAATTTGAGAGATCAACAACCACAAACCGCTGAATGGTCTGTACAAGGATCGACGAGATATTAAATAAATAAATAATTAAATTAAAAAATTAAAAAATAAAATCTTTCAAAAGGTAAATGTAATGATGTTGCTTTCTTATGTTGGCATGCTATTATTATTTATTACCATCTTTGTTGCAAATATAAAATCATTTCCCATTTATCCAAACAGTACTTTTATCACTCGTTTACTTGTTACCAACTTTAGAACCGACAAACGATGGAATATATACCTGAAAAATCTTGAAGAACTGATAGTTGTCATAGCTCTCTGTAATGTTCTTCACGACACTTTCGAGTTGAAATAATGCGTATTGATCTATCATCGGAAGCTCACTATAAGGAACAGCATAATCCGCCTGAAAAAAAATAATATTTTTTTTCAATATATTACATAGCAAGAATTAAATAAAGTTGAGGAGGAAGGAACCACATTATCTCTAATCAGATATTAGCATTAAAAAAGAATGCATACTTTCCAATCATGAAGGTTTCCCAAAAGAAACCGCAAAGTCCCTCTTAGTTTCCTGTATACATCCGACATTTGACGAAGCACTTTATTTCCGATTGTCACATCGGTGGTGTAATCTACACTCGAAACCCAAAGACGAAGTACATCTGCACCAAAGGGGTCCTGTTCAAGTACATAAACACAAAATTCAGCATCGTAGACACAAAATAAATAAATTATATAATAAAATAATAATAATAAGGGTAAATTACAACCACCCCCTGAGGTATGGTCAAATTACAAAATCCCCCCTCATGTTTGGGTAATTACAACCACCCCCCTCAACCATAAATCTTCTAACACGTCCACCCTTGCGGTTTCAAATTTAGTGGAATCTTTGAGATTATATGGAATATTATCACTTTTGTACCCATTTTATCCCATTCGAACTCCACATTTAGAAGCAAAATGATCATAATATGTGTTTTTTGGCTTGTATATATAAGATTGTGGTGCATCAGAAACTGTATTTTTACACAAAACGAGTACAAATTAGAGCACATTCCACGAAATCTAGATGATTATGTTGAATTTGACACCAAGAGGGGGTAGATGTAATTATCCAACCAAGAGGGGGGTTTTATTAAATTGACCATACCTCAGGGGGGTGGTTGTAATTTACCCTAATAATAATAACGGTCTGATGTACGAAACTACCTTTTGATCTTTTCCGCCTTCAATCACAGTTCTCGGATCAACAACATTTCCTAGAGATTTGCTCATCTTGAAGCCCTTTTCATCGAGTACAAATCCATGTGTTACAACACCAAGATACGGAGCTTTTCCTGCAATATTAGTGCAAAATGTCGTGAATATTTAGATTTCGGCGAAGAAAGACTATTGATTATGGAATAGTTGTTTACTCGCGAAAATCATTGGAATAATACACATCATTGACTAGACTTCAATTTAGTCAATGATTTCAGAAATTGCTATCTGACATATAAGTTTTAATTTTTTTTTTATTAATTTATTACCATTAGTGGCAACGCTCGTCAATAATGAACTTTGGAACCAGCCACGATGCTGATCTGTACCCTCGATATACAAATCTGCAGGATAACTAAGACCTTTTCTCTTCCCCAATACTGCTGCCCACGAAGAACCTAAAAATAACGAAAATAAATTTAAATTATTGCTCGTGATCACTTTTTTACCCGTAAAACGCAATCAGAATCTTCGTATACCTGAGTCAAACCAAACATCCATTGTATCTGTTCCTTTTATATAGTTTGACGCTTCATTCCGATATTTTTCCGGAAGTAATTCCTCTACCTTCATGTACCACCATGCATCGCTTCCTTTCTGTGAAATCATAGCTGCCAAAAACAATAATGCTGATTTTAATTTTTATTTTAAAAAAACATATCCCGCAAAAAAAAAATGATATACGAATTCTTACACTTAATATGATCAATGGTTTCTTCATTCATCAACGGCTCCTTCGATTCAACATGATAAAAAACCGGGATGGGCACACCCCAAGTTCTTTGTCGGGAGATACACCAATCGTTACGAATTGAAGTCATGGAAGAAATCCGATTTTCCGCCTATTAACATCAACATTTATTCAATCACACAAATCTTAAGAAGGTAAGAAAAATGTAGCAAACGAAGATTAGTTATAAAATACCTGTGGAGGAGTCCATGTTACTTGGCTAATTGCTTCCATTGCAGCTTTTCGAAATCCTTCCACTGAAGCAAACCATTGTTCAGTTGCCCTGAAAATGGTGGGCTTCTTTGTTCTCCAATCGTATGGGTATTTGTGCTCTGCATTTTGTCGAAATTACAGTTTTGTCCCTTGTGATATTATAGGAAGAAAAGGGTGGCCAGGGTTAAAAGACTTACTGTACGGTTCAACCATGATTAATGATGAGTTATTGTCCAAGCACTCGATAACAGCAACATTGCCATTGCCAAGAACATCGAGACCGTTGAATTGACCAGCCTCTTCGGTAAATAATCCTGCATCGTCCACAGGGGAAAAAACGGGCAAATTATATTTAAGGCCGGTTATGTAATCTTCTTGACCATGGCCAGGAGCAGTATGAACTAGTCCAGTTCCCGACTCTGTTGTGATGTAATCGCCACCGATAACAACTGGGCATTCTCTTTGCTCTATGGGATGAACGTACCTAAAAGTGTAAGTCAAAATAAAAAAAAAGGAAAAAAAATGGAAGTGAGTACGGATTCAGATGGTGGAAATCGGATTGGAATTAGCACTTTCGGAAAAATTCGATGTTTTTCTTCGTGTAAGGTAATGAGAGCTTATGATGCAGATAAGTTGTTTGATGAAATGCTCAGGAGGACGTATGGCTCCAAATAGACCTTTAATGCTTCTTCAAGCGAGGATATTATGGAATTTTTAGATTTTATCCTATTTTATCAATCAATCCAAATAAGATATTGATATACTTACCCAACTATAAAAAAGTTCAATCCTGAAATCCAAACATCACCTTTTCAATTATTACACAATCCTCAACAGTGCAATCCTACTAAATCAATCACACCCTCAAAACCAAAAAGGCCCTATATAGACATTGTAAGTGTAATTTTTGTAAATTAAAATTGGATCGGAAATCGGAATCTAACATGTATTGCAACTCCATTCTAAAAAACTGAAAAAGTCCGAAATCGGAAATAAAAAATACTGTTTCAAAATCGGAAAATTTTGGATTGGAATTTGCGGAATTCACAATTTCTATTCCAATTTTCACTCCTAACCAGGACACATCTTCGTTCTTGCTCAATGTTGTTTTCTAACGAGTCACATAGCATATATTTATATCGCCATTACAAAAAAAGAAAAAAAAAAAAAAAAAAAAAAACAAGATACCGAACCTGCAATTTTCAAGATCTGCACCAGTAAGTGTTGCCTTGACACTAAGCTTCAATCCCCATTTTGCCTCTAGAGTTGGAACAAGGTCCAAACCAACAATTAAGTACAGTTTGTTGTGTTCCTTCAATAGATTGCCAATTCTTTTCTCTTTATCACCCGACGACGCAGTTATATCCACGTCATCGGAATGTACTTCAACGACGGCATATTGAAGCTTTGAATTGACAGCAACAGCTGAACACAAAAATAATTCCAAATTTTGTTTTTTTTAACATAAAAATGTGACGAATGAAATCAAGATTTCAAGACCAGACACGCAAAACACGAAAATCTTACCAGCATTAGCAGGGATGGTCCATGGAGTCGTAGTCCAAATAGCCAAGCCCAAATTGGGAATGAACTCGTCCAACACATTACACGAAGTAGGAGTACTAGTTAATTTGAAAACAGCATATATGCTCTTTGAAACATGTCCCTCGGGATACTGCAAATAAATAAATTTAAAAATCAAGAGAAGAACGATAAATTTAAAGACATCAAAATAATGCATTTGTTAAAAAAACAAAAGTGAAAAATTAAAAGATTCGTCAACCTCCAATTCAGCCTCTGCAAGAGCTGTTCGAGACGAGGGACTCCAATGAACAGGTTTCCTGCCTCTGTAGATATACCCTTTCAAAGCCATTTGACCAAATACTTCAATCTGGTACAGTTCATTCGAACAACGTAGTGAAAATGGTAAGATAAAGATAAGCAACTACATAAAAATAACCGAAGCTTAAATTACGTATTTGCCAATTTCGTTGAGTGAAAATTTACCTGAGCAGCTTCATACTCTGGATCAAGAGTGAGATACGGATGATCCCAGTCTCCCCATACACCATATCGCTGTTCTCATTACAATAAGAATTTGTCAACTAAATAGGTATATGAAATATCCTTTATCCAATGGCGTGGGCCCATCACATAAAATTCAAACACACAGAGAGTACGAGGTATTTTAATTTCATTGGAAGTGTAATATTTTTTATTTTTTTTGGCTAATCTAATAAAAACTAAAGTACAACCTTAAATGCTGCCATCTGATTCTTGACAGTTGTTTTAGCAAATTTGGCTGCCTTTGCTCTCAATTTAACTGGTGTCAGATCCTTTCTAGCATCCTGATCCATTGACTGCAAAACTGAAACGAATCAACAAGATCTGTCATACAGTCCAAATACTATAACAATAAATAAAATTAATTAAAATCCCGATTATATGACACACTAGACAAGTGCAAAGACTTGCCTTTCAATTCAATTGGTAATCCATGACAATCCCAACCAGGCACGTAATGAACTTGGAAGTTCTGAAGAAGCTGAAACAAAAAAAAAGTTCATTAACTTACACCAAAATTCTGAAGACGAGATGGTATTCTTTGAAATTGAACTGAAAAAAGTTCACAAGAGGGGCACAAAAAAAAATACGAAGTTCTTATCTCGGTCACGAAAAAGTTGTACAAAACAAGTATTCTTGATTTTACCTTATATCGATTGATAATATCCTTCAAAATCTTATTCAACGCATGACCCATATGCAAATCACCATTTGCGTACGGAGGGCCATCGTGTAGCACAAAGCTACCCTGTTCAAGATGATTAGCATCAGCCACAATTTACTTACCAAATATAGAAAAACACAACACCAACAGATCAATAAAAAGAAAAAAGTCAAAGAAAGAACTTACCCCACTATTCCTACCGGTGACCCTCTTAAACACCTGATTTTCGTCCCATAATTTTTGAATTTCAGGCTCCCTTACAACAGAATTTGCTCGTAATCCAAAGCCTGTCTTAGGGAGATCGATTGTGTGCTTATACTTTCCATCTTCCTGTTTTTCACCTGGACGACAATAAGTACACCTGTCAGGCTGTCACACTTACTGATACAAAGTAAGATCAGCAAACACGAATGAAATTAAATGCAACCATGTAGTAACTCAAAGATTCTTGATTACCTTCAGATTTTCCCTTTGCAGCCATAACAGGGCCACGCGATCTTCGTTTCGAGGATGAGGAGTAATCTATATCGGAGCAAGTAGAATAGCAAGTCACGTGCAGGAACGATAAAACTTTCGCTGAAGAGCTTCTTCTTAAATGTAACAAGCTGACAGCAGTAGTATTCCTAAACGATGAGCAATTTTTCAGCGACAGAGCCTGATCAAATAAGAGAAACCATATTAGATGTTTCCACCATAAGGGGGGCAAAAAAAAAAATCGACAATTTGTAGCTCGTAATGAAACCCCTAAAGCACAACAGGTTTAATCTTTTAAAACAATTATCATACATGCGACACAAAGTAACTAAAACAGCCGAGAAAAACCGTGCACAGAAAAAACATTATGCCTTTTCTTTCACAACTACTCAAAACTTTCTCCAACAACGAAGTAATAAATATGAATGCAAGAAGCAATTCGTCGAACACTTGACATGCGGTTATTTTTTTAAAGAAAGAACATTAGACATATGATTGATTAGCACACATGTAGACCAAAACTTCAAACATAGTTCTACAGAAGAAGTCCAATAAGGAATTCAAAACATATAATTTGAATTTATACAAACTTACTACCCAAGAAAGAACCTGCCATTGAAACAAGAGAGTCAACCTTCGACCAAGAACAAAATGACAATTAAACTGTACACGGGATAAAGCAGAAATTAATAAATAAATAAAAAAGATTATCTACCCTGTTAGAAGAACTCTGCAATGCCATTTTGGTGAGTTTATAAAAATTTGCGGGAGTCAATGTTTTAGTGAAGTGGGTGGATTCCATCCCCTTTCACTATTCATTTGTTTTTCTCTTCCATTGAGCAAAATTGAGAAAAACAAAACTCCTTTTTTTTACAGTGATTTTTTGTTTCTGAACAACGTTAATTTTGGTTATGGATAAAGTGAGGCAGTGGCGTCTGGTCTGGGGGAGATTTGAGCTTTCAGTTTGGAGTTTGGACCCCTTTGGCTCGGTTCCAAAAATAGTTGGGGTATTCTTGCAAATGTTTTAAAAAGGGAGGGTCTAGATGCAACACACCAAACTACTTTTTCCACACTACCAAAATAATTCTTTAAAAATCGTCTACTTAAAAATCATTTGTTTCTCTCTCTAAAAAATAACGAGAATGTTGTATATTATAGAAAGAAGAAATAGGAGGCTGACGTGGCGGCTGGTGGTGGAAGGTTGCGGTGGCTGTGGTGCTCTTTCGTTTCCTGTTGTTGGTTGCGGGTAGTGGTGCTGGAGAATGATCCGCGGCGGAGCTCCGGCGGAATTTCTAGTGGCGGTGCTCGGTGATTTGGTGGTGGAAGATGGGTTTGGTAAAATAGGACTGTAAAAAGGGTAAATTGCGGTGGCCACCCCCTAGGTAAGGTTAAATTACGAAAAATACCCTTTATGTTTTGGTAATTGCAATCACCGTCATTAACTATAAATCTTTTTATACGTACGCTATTGCAGTGTCAAATTTAACGGAATCTTCTATATTATATGGAATATTCTTCACTTTGTACTCGTTTTACTCTGTTCGAGTTCCACATTTTGAAACAATATGATCGTAAGATGTGTTTCTTGGCTTGTAAATATAATATTGTAGTGCATCAGAAATCACATTTTTACGCAAAAACGAGTTGAAATTAGAGAACATTTCACGGATCTAGAAGATTATGTCGAATTCTGAGGGGTGGTTGTAATTACCCAAACACGAGGGTCTTTTCGTAATTTGATTTTACTTCAGGGGTATTTCCATTTGAAAAAAGATTAAATTACTCAAAGTGTGATGTGTATTTATAGTTGAGAATCAGGAAATATTGTACACGCCTACATAATAAATATGGGGGCAACTATTTTGAATACTAATTTTTGCTTAGTTGAATACTACCTAGTTGAAAACCACAATTGAGTACATATTTATAAGTTTTTTCTTACTTTAAAACCAAAATAAAAAGAAAATTACAAAAACACCCTTTCATACAAAATATCAATTATATCAAATTTTATTAGAAATTACCTATTCAAAAACCAAATAAAAAAAAAAGAAAAAAAACCCTTTGTTGTTAAAAAAAAAAAACCTCCACCATTTCTTCTCCTCTCCAACCCTGACCGCCGCCGCCGCCGCCGCCGAACGCCACCGTACGTGCTCGTAACTGCCGCGACAACCCAATTAAACCCTATCTTTTTCATCTTCTTAAATCCTCCAAAACATCTCCAAATTCAAAAAATCAAAACCTCACAAAACTTATAAAATGGAGTTATAAGACAATAATATGGTAGTATATGTGGAAAGAGAAGCCATTAAGGTAAGTATCGATGTCTTTTTTGAGCTTCGAAGTCGATTTTGAAGTTTTTTTTTTTGAAACCCGTCGGCAATTTTCGACACATACAGGTCGATTTTTGGTCAATTTTCGACACCAACGTGTCGAAAAAGAAAAAAAAAAAAAAAAAACCAAATTTCGACACCTACCTGTCGAAAATTGTCCAAATTTCGACAGGTATGTGTCGAAAAACACTATTGGTAAAAAAAAAAAAAAAAAAAAAAAAAAAATTTTTTTTTTTTTTTTTTTTTTTTACCAACAGTATTTTTTCGACACATACCTGTCGAAATTTGGACAATTTTCGACAGGTAGGTGTCGAAATTTGGTTTTTTTTTTTTTTTTTCTTTTTCGACACGTTGGTGTCGAAAATTGACCAAAAAATCGACCTGTATGTGTCGAAAATTGCCGACGGGTTTCAAAAAAAAAAAACTTCAAAATCGACTTCGAAGCTCAAAAAAGACATCGATACTTACCTTAATGTGTTCTCCTTTCATATATACTACCATATTATTGTCTTATAACTCAATTTTATACGTTTTGTGAGGTTTTAATTTCTTTAGTTTTGACATTTTTTAGAAGGGTTTGTTGTGAGATTTTTTAGAAGGGTTTGTTGTGAGGAAGATTTTTTAGAAGGGTTTTTGGGGAGGGAGAAGAAGGAGGTGGAGAAGGAGGGAAATGGTTTTTTGAGTTTTTGATTATTTGGTATTTAAGAAAGAAAAATAGTATTTGTAATATTTTTTTAGTTTTAATTTCATTAAGGGTATTAAAGTAATTTACAATTAATTATTTATTTTTTATTTTTTTGGTATTCAAGTAAGCAAAAGTTGAGATTTGAAATAGTGATCCCCAATAAATATTGCATTGAATCAGAAATTGCATGCATTATTCGATTAAAAAAAAAAGTTTTTTTTTTTAAATTAGCTAAAAAGAAAATTCAAGAATTCAATCATTCATGAACAAAAAACCCAGTCCGAGGTTGTCAGTTTTCATTTCATTACATAAACAGCAACAACTACATTCAAAAATCAACAAATAACATATATATATTAACAAAACAACTGGTTTTTTTTTTTTTTCTTAAATCTTTTCTTGAACTTCAATTATCCTCGTCTGATCGCCGGAATATTCCCCTGAAAACAGCTCCGGCGACCGGAAGAAAAACAGCCAGGGCAGCAATCTGAAGCTGATCGGAATCTCTTGCCTTGATACAAATCTGTCCGGTCAGCCTGCTGTTCATACCAAAACCTGCGTTCACACTCGATTTTCCACCGACCGGAAATCGAGACTCCAATTTGCACGCATACATTTCGCCCCCGTGTCTCACAACAGTCAGCCCAAGTGGGACCCGCGAATGCAACTTGATATTCAGTTCTTGCTTATCATCGTTAAGCTGAGCTGTAATCTCCGGCGAAAAACGATTTGCAGCTTCGATTTCATATTTGACTGGCGCCCGCGAATTAAACTCCTCAAAGTACCCTCGTCTTTGTCCCATGCTCAGATTAACAATTTGTGATTTCTTCTTCATGGGCTTTAACGGAGGGGTATTATCGTCATTACCCTCGATGCCTTCTTCGATGTCGGAAAGAGACGGAAATTCAAGATCGAGATCTGAGGCATCGTTACAGCGTTGTTTCCTGTGAAAACTGGGTTGTAATAAGACGGACAACAAGTACGATAAAGTTGACTGTAAACCGAAGAGCTTCTCCCTATTGTCAAAGAGACTATTCTCAATCGCAATAATCGAAGAACTTGATTCCGACAAAGTCTTGATCGAGCAGCACAAAAGCAGAAGCTCCAATCTCCAACTTTCTCTACACGAATGGTTTTCAACTACACATACCGGAATCAACGGTCCACGATTAATCTCCATAGATGAATGCCTAATAAGCTCTTGAAAAACCCGTAATTTCTGAGCAGCAACAAGTGCCTCGTCGAGCCCATCTGAAAAAAATATCGAATTCCCGTGTGTCAAAACAAGGATAGATTTTTGCCGCATTGAAGAGCCCAGACAAGAAGCGACTGATTTCATTACATGCAAATCGTTTAGGTTATTATCGGTTTGCGTGTCTAATCGGTCGACGAATAGAATAACATCGGGTGGGGTTTTCTTCATCACCTTCTTAATCGAAGACAAAACTCTTCGGTTAATGGACTGGTCTTCCATCGAAGAAGTTCCGAGTCCAGGAGTATCGAAGACTTTCACTTTGACTCCATTTATTGTACCGATAATTTCTTTCACACGATTCGTGGAAGGCTCGAACGCATTGACTGCAGTCTTCGTTTCTCCGAAAAGGGTATTTATAGTTGCGCTTTTTCCGACTCCGGTTTTGCCTATAACGAGGATGCAGAGTGAAATGTCCAAATCGCCCTTCTCCTTGATGGCTTCTTTTACGGCGGAATCGAGATGGAATGGTTGTGATGATAGCTTTGCTTCGGCAGTACTTAGGCGGTGTAGAATCTTTGAAGCTACGGAATCTTCCGGAGAATATCCCAACTTGTGGAGAAGCTGCAGATAAATTACTCGTATACACTGTATTTTCTCGAGCTGCTCTTTCTCTCTCTCACTTATCGGTTTTTCTAATAAAGACTCTTCGTTTAAGAGAGAAATAGAATCATTTTCCCTCTCGATTTCAGCTACCATACTAGCGTTAGTGACAGTGTGAAAAGACGAGTCTTTAACACTTTCAGCTTCTTTGAAGGCCAATTCACCGGCATTACTTACACCATTCGACGTATCTAACTCCAAGCTTCCCGCGTGAGCCTCGAGCAACTCTTTGATGTCAACGTATTGACAAACGGATCCAGGTTTTTGGGCATCGGTAAAGCTAAAGGGCTCAACTAAATTCATCCCTTCTTCACTTTCGTTTTCCAGTTTCTCAATCTCGATATCCTGATTAAAGACAAGATTATCCTCTAAACAAGTATCGATGCTCTTGTAATCCTCGTCGTTTTCTTGGATTTGTTTGTCTAGATACACGAGATCTCCATTCTGCCCCGATTCTGACGTGGGGTTATATTCATCATTCACAACCACAGAACTAGCTGCAGCTTCTTGATCGAAATTAAGGCCTTTATCTTGGATCATATCTAATGATACGGCAAGGCGAGTACTTTCCTCCGGACCAAAATACCCCTCTTCATCTTTTAAGTCTTCACCAAAGTCGATTTTCTCCACCAAATTTTCAGCTCCACAATCACTATTTTTGAAATTAGGGCCTTTATCTTGGATCATAACTAATGATACGACACCACGAACACTTTCCTGCGGACCAAGATACCTCTCTTCATCTTTTAAGTCCTCAACGAAGTCCATTTTCTCCACCGAAATTTCAGCCCCACAATCACTATTATTCAGATTAAGGTCTTCATCTTGGATCATATCTAATGATACGACATAATGAACACTTTCCTCCGGACCAAAATGCCCCTCTCCATCTTTTAAGTCCTCACCAAAGCCCATTTTCTCCACCACATTTTCAACCCCGCCATCACTATTTTTCAAAGTGAGGTCTTCATCTTGGATCGTATCTAACGATACGACACGACGAACACTTTCATCCGGACCAAAATACCCCTCTCCATCTTTCGAATCCACAACAAAGTCCACTTTCTCCACCATCTTATCAGCCTCATAATCACTATCTTCATCACTCTCCACCATTCTAACCTTGAGGGCACTATTAATTCTATGCAGAACTTCAATACTCGGGACCCGCACAATACCCGAGAAATCTCCATCTTCCAAAACCTCGTTGCTGTGAGAGTCATCATCACTCTCCCACTCACCCGATACTTGAGCAATCGGAATACGCAGCTTTTGCAGAACCGGACTTTTAAATTCAACAAATGGCGCTGCCCCATCTTTCGAAACCTCCCCATCCATTACAGCCACAATCGGCCTCGAATCGGCATTACTCAAAACATAACCCTCATCTTCAGAATCATCAGCATTACTAATTCTTTCGTCTAGGTTCCGAACCACCGGTCGGAAAACCACATTCCCACTACCAACACCCCTATTTGGGCTAACCAAAGGAGGGCTGGAAAATGCATTTTTTTCAAGAAAGTTAGTTTCTTGATGAATTTCCTCATTTGGGTCGGAGGCGGTTACAAAATTATCTTCACTGCCGACAAAATCCTCGGAGGAATCGAGCTCACTGCCACTGTAATAGCTACTAGTGGTGCTGTTTCTACGGCTTTTCGATGAAGCAGAGTAATCGAAATCAGATTCATCTACAGTAAGAGGAGCTCTTATACCTGATAAAGTCTGTGTGGCTGAAATGGGGACACCGTGGAGGCTTGACTCCATTAAAGCAGCAAGCTTTTTAGGTTAAAGATACTCTTTTTGTATGCATGTTTTTGTTTAATTTTATGCCCTGTTTCAAGAATGTGACTGAGAAAACAGAGGAAAAAAAGATGGGGTTTTTTTTGTGGTTTGGTGTGTGGTGTGTTAGGGTTTGTCTTTTCGGGGGGTTCTTGTTGAAGATTTTTGGTTTCTTGTGTTTGTTTTGTGTTTTTTGCTATTTGCAGTTTGGTCCCTTTTGTTTGGTCATTGATTGGTGGTGGTGAAACGAGGTTGTTTTGTTGGTGAAGATGGATTTCTTGGTCCCTTTGGTGTTGTGTGTGTAGGTGTGTCTTTTCGGCTGGTTTTGGGAAGTGACACGTGGCCGTGGGGTTGCCCTATATTTTTCACCTCAATTTTAATTTTTCAAAATTGGGTTTTTTTTCCTTAATTTTTTCTTAGCTCAATTGGTTTTTTACCACTCACTCTACTTCGTTGTACTGTTGGACCTTCCATGGCAAAATGGCGGCTCTACACTACGCCACCGCCACCACCACAAACCGCTGCCGCCGGTTCAGCTCCGAAACACTGAATCACAGAAGACCCGTTTTATCCGTTTCCAGCTTCTCCGCTGCATTACCCGCCGCTAAACCCACCAGGAGAAAAAACCACCTCCGCCACAAAATCCTCAAAACCCTAAAAAACCCAATTATCCCCAATCTCCCTCTCCCCCCTGCAAACCCAGTAGCTCCCATCAATTCTCCACCCCTCCATGAAATCGAAGAGCCTGGTTCTATTCTTGAATTAGAGGAAGCCGGCAAGTACGAAAACTCAGAAGCTGAAAAAATCGAAGAATTGACGGAAGTCGAGGTTTCGTCTTCGGCGGCGGCGGCGGCGGCGGCTAGTTTTGATGGAAACGTTGGTATATTAGCTAAAGATCAAATCTTGAAATACGGGTTGTGGTTGGTTGGGGCTTTTGTTTTCCAGACCGTTTGTGCTATTTGGGTTTTTGGTGCAGGTGGTATCGACAGCAAGAACGAAACCCGAAATGGGGCTTGTAAAAGTTCACTTCTTGACGAAGGAGTAAACGAAGGAGAAAGTAAACCGAGGGTGAGACTTTTTCTGAATGGAAATGTTAACGAGGAAACGGGGTTCAAAATTAGTGATGTTGACTCAATTGGGTATTTGGATGAGTTGGAAATCGAGAGGAAGATTGAGGAAATTCGGGTAATGGCGAGGGAGGCGAGGGAGAAGGAGAGATTAGCGTCGAAGAAGAAGAATGGTTTTGATAGTGAGGAGAGTGAAGAAATCGATGAGGGGACATTTGCTAAAAGTGGGATAGAATTGGAGGTTGATAATCGATTGGTTAAGTTGAGAAAGAAGTTGGGAAATTCACGCGACAAAATGCCGAAGTCATCGGTTGGATATTCGAAGAAGGAAAATACGACGTCGGATGAGAGAGAAAATAGCGGGGCGTTATTATTCAAGAAGAAGTATAAGTTCAAAGTTTCGTCCGGTGATCCAGTAGAGAAACCAAAGGGTTTTACGGGCTCGGATGATGCTAGGGTTAAAAGTGGAAATTCGGATGAGTTGATTAAAAGTATGGATAGTGATAACGGTGCAGTTGGTTTAGGGGGTGAAGAAAAGCAGAGAGAAATTTCGGATGTTGATTCAAAGGGAAGTGATGCGGTTGATATAGTGGAAGAGGATAAAACGAAATTAATTTCGGAAATGAATGAATCGACCAAGAAAACGAGGAAGAAGGTGGCAAAAGAAATGGGGATAAGCAAGCAAGGAAAGGCAAAGGGTTTTGGTGAAACGAAAGGTGATTGATGGTATTGCCCTTTATAACCTTTTTATACATAGGTGTTACGTAGATGTTTGAACAGTATTGTTTCCGATCTTTTCCCGTTCATGTTTCTCTTCAAAATTCGGAATTTTTCAGCTGAAAAAATGCGTAAATATAATTTTTCAAGTGTATTTCTCATTAATTCATCAAATACGCAGGAATTGCTCCCGAGAAAAAGAATGGCAGGAAAGTAAATGCTGAAGCTGTGAAGACGAGAAAATCAGCAATTAAAAGCGAAAGCGGGACTGAATTGTGGTGGTCAAATCTTCCCTACGTTCTCGTATGTTACTCTAACTAGCAAAAATTATCTGCTTTGTCATTTCTGATTTTCTTCATGTGGTTGTAATTACCCAAACATGAGGGGTATTTTCGTAATTTGACCTTACCTCGGAGGGTTGCCGTAGTTTGCCCTTCAATTTAAGTTCTTGATACATTCCTGCTCTATCGTAAATTGATATTTCTGCTTACTTGAAAAAGTAGTATGTTTGTACCTCGGCTACGTAATATCCGACAGAGTGTCGTTATCGTAATTCAGTGCAACATTTTTTAAATAATCGACTCGAAACTTCGTATAATTACGCACCATAATCACCGAAACGTCAACTGGGGTTTGGAAATTAGGCAATTTTCCTCGAGATTTGTTTAATGTCTGTTACAGGGGCAAAATCGACATATCAGCTTACGTTAATTTCTCGATTCAGGCTATTATTATGCGAAGGGGCTACGAAGGCGAGGGTGGTGAAGGATTTTATACATTGAAAACCATTTCCGAAACCGAGGATCGAACGTCTCGTATTGTAGCTTTTGAGGACCGTTCCGATGCCAACAATTTCTGTTATCTTCTGCAATCCTTCTTCGAAGATCTTCAAGATTTCGTAGCTGATGTTGTTCCGTTAACAGTCAAAGTAAGCAGCACCTTTTAATCATGATTTTGCGTAATTCTTCAGGCGATTTGGTTCGTTATTGAAAAAGCTCGATTTTGTTTTTTTAGGAACTACACGAAGCGGTGAAATCACGTGCGGCGAGTGTGCTTGTCGTGAAGAAAGGGCAGCTTCGTCTTTATGCAGGGCAACCTCTCGCCGATGCTGAGGTGGCGTTACGTGATATGATTACGAAAGGCTGAATTTCAGGACTGCCTGTATTATTACGTATTCGTCGATCAGGATACACGCTTCAACCAGTGGAAAGCGCGCAAAGAACTAGATTTTCGTGTTTTTTGTTTCGTATTTATTATTAATTTTAGTGGTATTTATTCTTTATTCTTGTATTGTAGTGTGTGCTCTATAACAATTAATTTGTTTCTTCCCCAACAAATTATTGCAATTTAAGGAATAACTTTGAACATTGCATTACCAATTCAAATCCACTCAAAAATAACAAAAAAAAAAAAGATAAGGGTAAATTATGAAAAAATCCCTGAACTTAGGCTAAATTACGAAATACACCCCATGGTTTCTACATCAAATTTCAAGAAGAAACAAGTTTAACCATAGCTTGTGCATGAATTGCTGGCAGATTCGACTGGCAAAAGCTTTGCCAAAACTCCGCTTTCTCTTCTTCGTTCTCCGTAATTGCTTCATACATCGAAACCACAATACGTTTAGCTGCCTCTCTCGCCTCGGGAAGTTTGTCGTTTCTCAAATTTGCCGCCATTTTTATCAACGAAGCCAACCCGAATTCTTCCATGCCTTTCAGATCCTATAAACAATATCGCACATTTAAAAGTTTAATCATTAATAAAAACAAAAAAGAAAATCAAGAGTTGTGAAGTTGTTGTTCGAACGTACCATCTTAGAGACGCAATTAGCGAAAGAAACTGCGGCTTTTGCTCTGATTCTGAGGTTCGAGTGGCCAACGTATGCACTGAGTTTACAGAGCAAAGGAAGAGGGGCCATCGACTCCACCATTATCGACAATGCCTTGTCCGCTTCTTCACATACAAATTTCTTGTCTTGTGAAGATTTTAGTAACAGTTGCAACAGCTGTAATAAATAAATAAAATAAAAACAAGTTTGTTTAAGGATTTGGTCACTATTGAAGAACATGGGATGATTTTATTACCAATTGGCTGAGAGCATCGGAATTGGACTCGATTAATTCGACACCAAATGCCTTGAATATATCGGAAGAAGCCATGATTGAGGTTTTGCACAATGCACTTCTCGGATTCTTGATCGACTTCACCATCACTAACACCACCTTTTCCCTACATTCATCACACCATTTTTATCAACATGAGAGAGAGAGAGAGAGAGAGAGAGAGAGAGAGAGAGAGAGAGAGAGAGAGAGAGAGAGAGAGAGAGAGAGAGAGAGAGAGAGAGAGAGAGAGAGAGAGAGAGAGAGAGAGAGAGAGAGAGAGAGAGAGATGAAACTTACAAAATCGGCAGCAAGAGATTGGAGTGATAGATAGCGAACCGCCTAGTGTCGTTCAGCGATTCGCATACCTTCAACCAATCTTTTGACTCCAAACCTCCAACAAGACCCTGAAATTAAAGATTGCATTTTTATCTCAAAAAAAAAAAACAAGAAAATTCATAGATTTACAAAACAAGATAGAATTTCGAGTAAACCCGAAAAACAATACCTGAATTTTAGCCTCTGGGTCTTGGAATTCTTCGAGATTTTCAGAGGAAATGTAATCGATAGAGGCCTCCGTTGATGGTGGTGGAACAGGGGCTATGTTTTCATCATTGACACCAAAATCAGACAGCTGCTTCTCTTTCTTAGCTGAGATTACAATCTTTGCTTGCTTCTTCGGTCTTTCGGGCGTCATCGGCAGTGCGTTATCAAGAGATCTCAATGCCATTTTTCTCGCACACAACTTAATTCAAGAATTCAAAACTCTAGAGAGAGAAAGAGATAATTTGTTTGAGAGAGAGAATAGGGTTTGTTGAGGATTGATATAAGATGGATGGTAGGGTTGTAAAATGGAATCAAGAAGAAGGAAAGTGAAAAAGATAGGGTTCAACGGTCATTTGTGAATTTGAATTTTTGAGGAAAAGTTGAAATGATTTTCCACAACGGTTATATTCTTTTTCTCCCCTCAATTTTGTGAAATGGACATTCAGCTCCTGTTAATTTATTGAAATGGGCTAGGAACCCCTGGAAGTCTCTTTTTGAATTTTCAAATTGTTCCGTGGCACCATTTAATTAGCTTTGCATATTATGATTTTATTTTTATATTAGATGTTTCTATTCTTACGTGCAATTATAATTTTTTTGGTTAAATTACGGCCACCCTGAGGTAAGGTCAAATGTTGAAAACCTCCCCTCATGTTTGGCTAATTACAACGACCCCTCAACTATGAATTTTCTTACACATCCACCTTTATAGCGTCAAATTCAACATAATCTTCTAGATTTTGTGGAATTTTCTCTAGTTTGTACTCGTTTTGTGCAAAAATACAATTTTTGATGCATCACAATCTGATATTTACAAGTTAACAAACACATCGTATGATCATCTTGTTTTAAAATATGGAGTTCGAATGGAGTAAAACAAGTACGAACTGGAGAATATTCCACGTAATCTTCCACTAATTTAACCAAACCAGATCAAGATATTATTTCAAAGAGGAAGAAAAACATCATCTTGAATCACTTTACAAGTACATAAAATACAGTGAATCCATTAAAAAAGAAAAAGACAATCTAAAGTGTGTTTGTGTGTGTGTTTTGCTGGCTAGCCAAATGATACAACTCTTCTGAAAAAAAAAAGATTCCTCGTACGGCTCTTATAGATGCTGATACACTCTACGAAGCACACTCGACCCCATCCCGCCGTACATTTGCACACAATCACACACACACACATGTGGATACGTGTAGCATCTGCAAAAATATACACAAAGCGTATATCGGCGTAGCACCTCCCAAATTTCTTCATCAAAAATTTTCTACCATGGTCAGCAACTCTCGTCAAACCCCAATTAGTACAACAACTGCACGAAAAAAATGAAATTATCCGCAATAAATTAACAAGAGTTTCTTTTTCAAGCACAGATTCAATGTTAAATGTTTAAATCTTACCTCTGAAGCCGAATTTGCTATCAAAATCCCAAAATTGGCTGTCCGATTAATCACCAAGACCCTCCAAATTACTAAAACGCCCTCGAAGCGTGCTGCGATTTAGCCGCCTCCCTCAACACAGCGCCCACAACGGCAGCCTGCTCAAGACACTCTGCTTTATGCAGCGCATCCAAAAGCACCACACAAGTCTTGGTATATATACAACAACCCTTCAGCCTCGTTTCTTCAAAAAGCCTATACGCGTCGCTCGCCTTATTCGCCACACTCAGACCTTCAATCATAGTATTATAGCACGCAGAATCGGGCACACCCCCGTTCAATTTAAACCGCTCGAATAACTTATCCGCCTCGTAAATATTGCCAGCTTTCGCCAGACCAGAAATCATGGTCAAATACGTGATCCCGTTCGGCTTCATCCCCTGTTTCTGCATTTCTTGCCAAAACACAAACGCCTTATTGAATTTCCGAACCCTACAAAGCCCGTTTATTATTATACTATAACTTATAATGTTCGGTATACATTTCAATTCTTTTATAGAGTTCCAACAAACGAGCGCTTCGTCTATTTCCTCTGCCTTCACAAGTGCGTCGAGTAAGCAATTCCACGTTTGGATATTCGGATTTAATTTATTCTGCATCATTTCCTCGATTATTAAATACGCTTCGTCTATTCTACCAACTTTCCCGAATCCATCCACAAGACTGCTGTACACAACCACGTTTAATTCCACATTTACAGATTTTGCTTCTTCGAAAAGCATATAAGCTTCGTCCAGCCTATCGATTTTAGCGAGACCGTCAATTACCGAACCGTACGTAACTACAGTTGGTTGATGACCCTTTGACTTCATTTCCTCCAATAATTGATAAGCTTTATTCACTTTCCCCGATTTGCAAAACCCATCGATAACGGTGTTATACGCAAGTGTATCAAGAACACACCCTTGTTCTTTCATAGCGTAAAATAGCTCGTGAGTCTCACGAGCAAAACCGGCTTTTATAAGTCCGTGGATAAGAATTGAGTAGCTTCTTGCATCGGGGGTAAAACGGTCTTTTATCTCCTCGAACAAAGCTCTACCCTTTTCAGTTTCCCCTGCTTTGAACACACAGTCCATGTACGTATTAAGGAGTGTAAGATCCGGTGAAGCTCCTTTACGGGTCATTTCCTTGTAAATTTTATGCCCGTCTTCTTTTCGACCCGCCCGGAAAAAGCTCCGTATAAGCGAAGTGAATACAATAGCATCTGGTGTTTCGTTACAATCCAGCATTTCCTCGTATAATTTATAAGCATCATCTACTCTACCATGCCTACCCAATCCATCGATCAACGAACAAAACGTAAATTTATTCGGCCCACAAATTTTACGATCCATGCTACGAAAAACAGAGCAAGCTTCTTCAACTTTATTCGCCTTGCATAACCGATCAATCATTATATTAACAGTCATCACATTCGGAACTAACCCACTCTCCTTCATATCTCTCTGTATTTCCAAAGCTGAATCGAGTTTTCCAGCTCTCGAGAGCATATCCACTAGGATATTATACGTGGGCAAATTAGGCATTGCGTCTTTTTTCATCTCGTTGAAAATCTTCAAGGCTTCTTCGACTTTGCCTTTCTTACCTAAACATGTAAGAAGACTGTTATAAGCAATGACAGATGGTATTGAGCCTTTCAATCTTTGCCTCTCGAGCAAACCATACGCTTCGTCGAATCTTCCAGCATTACCATATCCCATAATCATCGTATTGTAAGCATAAGCACAAGGAACTGCTTTATTTATCTCCATTTGTTCGAATAATTCAATAGCCTCGTCCATTTTGCCAGCTTTGCATAGAACACCCAACATGCTCGTGTAAGAAACATCGTCCGGTTTCAGACCGTGGGTTTTTATCTCGTGGAAGAATTTCCACGCCATGTCGACTTTCCCGACTTTACCGAAGCAATCTATACACACATTATACAAAACAATATCCGCATCGAAAGAATTGCTTTTCATCTCATCTAACAATGAAAGAGCAGCATCGACATGTCCATCGCGAGCGAACACACGAATTAGGGTTGTGAATAAATGCACCGTAACTTCGTACCCTAATTCCTGCATTTGTTGGAAGAGTGTAAGCATGAGGTGAGGGTGCTCGGGTTTGTGGGCCCCAGCCAACGCACCTATTAGGGTCGTGTATGCAGAAAACGCGGGGCGAATCTTGAATTTTCTCATTGTTTGTATAAGATCGAACGCCTCTCTCAATCTTTGAGATCTTACAGAAGTTGAAACCAACTCCAAACTCGTCTCAAAAGTCGGACCGAATCCAGCCAGACTCATTTCTTCCAAAATATGTTCGATTCGATCGAACCTGTTACACCTAGCCATTAACAAGAGAAGCGAATTGTACGTTTCTTGAGAATTCACTTGATTGGATGCCCTCTCAGCCCATCTGAAGTAACTAACAGCTAACTCGACGTTCTTGATTCTCCGCAATACTCCGGTAATTAATTCCGAGTGAGGTTTTTCGCTGCACGAAGACAGAGCCTTCTCTAATGTAGGTCCCCATGGACCGGTTTCTAAAATTCGACACACGTTTTCGACTTCTTGTTTGATGATTTCGTGTTTTCTAGAATTTTGACCTTCTTTAACATTAATTTGAGGAACCCTCCACCTTCCTTCATTAGAGGGTCCTCCATCATTAGAAATTGAAAACCTTTTACATAAGTTACAGAGGATTAAGGGTTTCAGCTCAAGCTTAATTTTCAATCCTGCAGCAATTCATTGAAGCATAATGAATATACATATATGTATATATACATAGTAGCACGAATTAGGTAAAAAATAAATTAAAAATTGAATCTTTTTTTAAGAATTCACCTGGGTTTATGAAGAGTGCCCTCATTCTTGAACGCCGGAGATGGGCGGGTGAAAGGCGGAGGAGGGGTTTTGCAGGAAAAAGAGCGACACCGTTTTGATAGATTAATGTTGTTGCGTTTGGGATGAAAAATAATTAAATCAGAAATAAGAGGCTATTATTAAATATTCAATACAAGTTCAGGGACTTATTAGCAATTTCGAATTTTTTCTCCACACCTTTCCCGAGAGTATCCAGTTCCCACTATTCTCGGCAGCAATTCCCCACTCGCGGCGCGTCGGCCATTTCCGAAATTCCCAATTTGAGATTCCCACCTATGCATACACATTCGCTGTATGTATACGCCATGGAACCTCCACAACATCAGCTGTTGCCATCGCAGCCGCAGCAGTACCCTATCAGACGATACAGCCACCACAGCCACCGCGGGGAGGGTGGCGGACCGGTGGAAATGACGAAAGAGCCCTCGAATTCGGACAATAGTGACGGCGGTGCCGCGGGTGAGAGGCGCGGAGGTGGCGAGATGCGCCGCGCCGCCGTCGATTGCAACCTCGCGTCACTTTGCGATCACATTCAATTGGAAGGGTTTAATAATGGTCTGTTCTCCGATGTCGTTTTGAACGCCATGGGGTCCACTTATTACCTCCACCGCCTCGTACTCTCCCGGAGCTCTTACTTCCGGTATGTCTGCGTGTGTGTGTGTGTGTGTGTGTGTGTGTGTGTGTGTATTCAGATTATTAGGTAAAGATTATTGAATTATTTTGCATTATGATACAGCTGAGATTTCCCCTTTGAAGCATTTGCAATTGCTTGTTGCTGGGTTGAATGAAAATTTACTAACATTTTTTGATGATTTTTATGATGTTCAAATCTATGTATCCTCTACTGATTTTTTTTGTTTCAGTTAACTTGTTGGCTGGTAGTTGATTATGCAAAAACTAAAACGAAGAAAGTCCGTTAGCTTTGTCAGGTTGTCTTGTTTTGCAGGCTGAACCTTTCTATTGAGTGAGCAGTGCTTCTTCGTAATTAAGAAAATAATCGAACACATTGTAGGAAACACGAGTCTTTTTCGTTATCGCCCACTAAGTGATTGCTTAAGTGAAGAACAGTGATGTTGAACGCTCAATGGAAACTTGAATGAGAAAGAGGACCATTAGTAACAATAAGCATAATTAACTTGCTGCCAATTTGGAATTGTCTTCTGGAAGGAAGGTTGAATAGATATATTCATTAGTGCATGCCCTCGATGCCTATGGTGTACTGGTGTACACGGCAACATTGCCTTGAATATATCTGCATGGTGGATTCATTGAGATTAAAAGAAGCAATGAGTTTGTTAAGATGACATGGTTTGGTAATGGTAGAAGTTAGTTGTTGGGCTTTTAAATCGTTAGAATGTTTTATAAAAGTGAAGGAACTGACAGGCTGTATTTTCTCGTATGTACCACTGCAGCCCCCCCCGTTGTTCTGTAATTTTCAAATAGCAGGGGCTTACATTCACCTATAATGTGGTTGCAGGAACATGCTTCAGGGCCCGTGGAAAGAAGCTAATGCTCCAGTTTTGACATTGCACGTTGATGACAAAAATGTAAATGCTGAAGCAATGGAAATAGCTTTGGCATATCTATATGGACATCATCCAAAGCTTAACGACACTAATGCATTTCGAGTTCTAGCTGCTGCATCTTTTCTTGACCTTCAGGTTAGGCGCTGCTTCTCTTTTAATTTCCGCCTGCTTAATAAGCATTAATCTTTTTTGCTTACTGCTCCCTTGATTATAAATTCGATCTCTCTGCATACCTTTACATATTTGGAATTGTTACGTGCAGGATTTATGTGCGATTTGCACAGACTTCATTGTTGCTGAATTATGGTCGTCAAACTTCTTAACTTATCAGGTTTCATGATTTATGATAACAATCACTCATTTGGATATCAGCCATTCAATATGGAATGACATTCGCGTCATTGTAGGTCTTTGCTGAGAACCAAGATTATGGCATACACGGGGAACGTGTAAGAAATGCTTGTTGGGGATACCTCTGTCAAAGTGGTGCCCAGGAATTGAGAGAGGTACATATTTCAATCTTCTGCTCATGTGGTCCTATGGCTATGAATTTTTTTTCTGTTAGCCTCTGATTGGTGAATAGAATAGTTTGTTTTTTCTTTTCCTTTTTAAAATTATGATGAGTTTCATCTAACCCTCTGAGTAAATCAGGTGCTTCCAAAACTTTCCTCTCAAACATTACTCGCTTTACTCACCTCAGATGAATTATGGGTGCCCAGTGAAGAGAAACGGTGAGGAAAACCTCATTATATTTTTATAGTAAAAGTTATTTCTTAACACTGAATACTGTCTAATTTGTTGTTATTATCGGGGAAGGTTTGAACTGGCGCTGCACACTCTTCTTGCAAAAGGTACACTTTGCAAGGCAGAACATCATGAGCAGCGCACTCCAAGTTGTGAGGTTGAAGCCAGTACCTATCCTGACTCTTCCAGAGTAATCAGGAAACATTTGGCTGATGAAAGCGGAAATAACTTGCCGGAAATCGAACGAGGGTGCACAAAACCAAAAGATGAAATTGAAGGCCGCAATACTGCTCGTAATATTTTGGTTGAGCTTGCAGACTCAGTTGTGGATTCCCATTCTGATGTTGACAACGTCGATCAAGCCCAAACGGCACACAGTGGATCTAATTTGGATTCAAGATACGATTGCTACGATGAACGACCTTCAGCAAGTAACACATTTTACTCAGATGGCATTATTCCTTCTTGTTCTTATCTAAATATACATAATGCTGTTGGAATGAGTGGATCAGCAGGCAATGTTTTGGCCTTGGAAGGGCCGTCGGATGAAGATTCATGCTACCAATTGAACAGCAGTTGGCCTTCAGGAGATCAAATGCACTGCATGTCAATGAACTCCTCCTGTAATGTGATGATACCCAATGAATGGGAAAGATGCAACATGTCATCTCTGACTTGGGGTGGTAGGATTGTGGGCAGAAGAGAGGTAAAAACTTGTCTAAAAGCGCAATGTGGGATGAGCATAGAAGATCATGATTCTTTTGTCAACATTTTTGAAGGGGGGTCTCTTTTGTATTGTAACATGTCTTTTGAGGCACTCTTAAATGTAAGAAAGCATCTTGAAGAAATGGGCTTTCCTTGCAAAGCAGTGAACGATGGTTTGTGGTTGCAGGTATATTACTGATTTCTTGTGCTTCGATAGTTTTCATCTTTAGAGGAACTGAAATGCCCAACATATGGGCGACCTTTCTTTTTGGTGAACAAGAAAACCCGAAATTTAATGAATTGATGCTTTGAGTATCTGTGCAATTTAAAGATCCATTTTGAATGTGCGGATGATTAATTTTTTCGATACTGTTCATATATTAGGCACAGATCTCATTCATTTATCTCTTCATTATCTGCATGTCGTAGATGCTTTTAAGCCAGAGGTTACAAGAAATTGGTGCTGATACGTGCAAAAACTGCTGCCGCATGAGTATGGCATGTGCCTGCAGACAGCCATTTGGGTACTCGCCTGGAGTAACAGCACCTGGATACTACGTGCAAGATAATGACCATAATAATTTACCCCCCAACGACATAGGGCATGTCTATATCAATAGTTCCGCTCAAGGAGAAAGAAACGGCATCTTCAGGCCAGTTCGTGTACATGACAGGGGCCATATCGATGGGCTAGCCGGCATTGGAAGGGGAACTACATTTGTACCTGCAGCCGCTTGGCCTCCAACTCGTTATGTGTTTTCTCGAGTTCCATTTGGTATTGGCAACCGAAGCAACCAGCAACCTCATGCTAACGATGATCCAGAAAACAGAGGTGACAACAATGGGGAACTTGCTGTGGATGGGTTGACAGCTTTGGTTGGGCTTAGTCAAGGGTCAAGTGACGTCACTCATGTGCATGAGGTGCAAATGGGAAGGGAATACGAGACAGGATCCGTAAACCCTGGATCAAGTACCAGTGGTGTTCCCGTGCAAATGACTGAGTCACCTGAGCATGCTGCGGGAATTGAGTGGGAGAATACGAGTAGTGCTATATCATTGGATCTGAAGACACCTTTGACTCATTTCCCGCCTTTTCGCTTTGCGTAAGCATACTTTCTTCTTACATAGTCGTTGGGTTCTTGCTTTAGAAGTTGCTCATTTAACAATGACTGCACGTGTGAATTATCTAAGAAGCCTGCCTTTCGCTTACACCTCCCATTTGGGATGATGAGACCTACTCATTACACCAGATTATTTTTTGTATCGTCTATGTTTGACTTATTTTAGTTAATGAAGAACTTCCGGAAGATGTCAAAATCCAGTAGTTAGCTTCTTGAATCCTTTGAGTAGTTTCTGATCACCGTCTTCTGATTTTTGCAGGGTTGAATTTCAGGATGTTCATAGACTCGTCGATGGCCAAGTTAAGCACTCTCCTGAAGCATTTTATGCAGGTTCCTTGTGGAAGGTATGAAACAGATAACAGTTTATTTTCTTTCTATTGATTCTGTTGATATTGCTCCCTGTTCTACATTTTCTTTTAATTGATATTTAAAAGTTTTATTTTATTGGTCTCTTTGATCTCAAGATAAGTGTTCAGGCTTTTAGTGACGAAGATCCTCAAGGACGGCGTACCCTTGGTATTCTTCCTAAACCGTTGCCAGACTAAATATCTCTTTGAAAGATAACCGAATTTTTTATTGTTTTTCCTTTGTTTATCATCTTCATTCAGGTCTGT
Source organism: Erythranthe guttata (assembly GCF_056151865.1). Lineage (NCBI taxonomy): Eukaryota > Viridiplantae > Streptophyta > Magnoliopsida > Lamiales > Phrymaceae > Erythranthe > Erythranthe guttata. The sequence goes on along the minus strand of NC_142539.1, from coordinate 807,521 downwards.
TTCTTCATCGGCGGAAGGCAGAGATCTATGATCCACTCAGAAAGGTACTTTGGATCGGTTTTTTTTTCCCCTTAATGCACTTTGGGCTGCAAACACAACCTTGAAAGGTGTTTTGCATCTCATATAAGGGGCAATCACACATCTTACGACGATGAGAATTCTTTGTGGTAAAATGATGCAACACTATTTACTCATTGTAATATTAACAAAAACCAAGATATTTTTATATTAAAAAAGCTTTGTCCAACCCACTCTTAACCGTAACGTGATGCTTTGCATTTGCTCAATCTATAACCCCAAGTTAGCAAGTTCACCGAAAGAAATTGAACTATAATTTTTTCTTGTTCTTTGTTCTCAAAATAACTTCAACCCATTGTATCTAAATGCAATTTAATTCATTCTTGTTTTGCTGCCTACCATGATCTCAGGTCCATATGTACGTCGATTCACGGGAAAAGGTCACTGCTAGATATCAGGTGAATATACTGAGCTAATATACTTTATTTTTAAGAAAGTAACGATCCGTCTTGAACTAATTGTTTGAATGTACGAACAATCAGTTAATATGTCCATCGAAGAGAGAAGTTATGGTTTTCGGAAGCTACAAGCAAACAGGAACACTTCTACCGAAAGCTCCAAAGGGATGGGGTTGGCGAACAGCACTGTTGTTCAACGAGCTAGGAGATCTTCTCCAAAACGGTGCACTCAGAGTTGCTGCTGTTGTACAGCTTATCTAATATTCCTTTTCTAAGGTATTCCTAAAACACGCAATATTCGTATCGGATCTAAACTTTGAATTTGAATTACTTCTGTAAATTGCCGGTTCTATTTTTTTTTAAAGATTTAGTGCAGTTCTGCTGTTAGGATCACAGAACTTGTGTATATATATATAAAACACACTCTTTACGCCGTATAGTAACTTAGTGTTTTACATAGAAATGACGAACAATCTTTGGTGTTCGTTTGACATCGAAAACGGCGTTGAAACAGTAAAGAAACGTGTATCGTGTTTATTGCATGTTACAGTTGGCATCGAAAAATTCGACATTCTTTTGTTCTTTCTCGTTTATTTGTCTTTAGTTGCTCAAAATGGTACTGTGAGGCTTGTTCATGTTACGGTATGATTCCGTTTGTATGATCTTGTAAGGGTATTTTAGTCATTTTGCATGCTAGATAATTTTTTTATTATTATTATATGTTTAAATAATGTATTTGTAAATATGTTTAAATGGATTGGGTTGCTGGAAAAAATAAAATGGGCTGGATCGGGTTGTATTGTGTTGGGCTCTATATTAGAAGTAGTTTTATTAATTTAGTTTTGATTTTAAATTTTATTTTATATTGAATTTGGACTTTGAAGTTATAATTGTTTTAAATTAAATTAATTTTATATTTTACCAATAATTTCTTAATTGTCGTTGTTGTATAAGAATTATTTACAATGAAAGCTGTGATATCAACCCAATCCTAGAAATCGGAAATATTATTTCTCTGCCTAAATGAAAAAAGATACAATTAATTATCTACCGATGAAGATATTTGAATTTGCGACGTGTCTAAATACATGTAAACCATGTCCCAATTATGAAATCGATCGAAGTGCAACAAGATTTTGATCAAGGATTTACGACGAGTTCAAAAAAAAAAACTGCTGGCAAAGCGATATTAACTTTTATTGTATACAAATTCATTGATCGTCGTAATCGAATTAAAAAACCGTTGGCATGATATTAATTTTATTTTAATTATAAATACTTTTTTCACTCTTTAAACTAGTATTTCACCCGTGCGTTGCACGGAGGTCAGTTTCACAATAAAAAAAATAAAGTTATGTAAACGACTATCTCTTTATAACAATACCAATTCAAGGAAAACAAAATGGAAGGAAATAAAAAAACAAACTTTATCTCTTAATTTAGAGTTGTAACATATAAAATTAAGTTATATATTACAAATAAGAAAGCATGAAGCGCGCAAAACACGATATCAAGATTAAGTGAAATCATTTAAAACATATGGTATAACTCTATTTTTTGGATTGCAATCTACTACAACATGTGAATCTTCTGCAAAATAACTAAGGTAACAACACGGTAGCAGAGAAGTAACACAATAGATATTCAAATAATTTGCAAGTTTATGACTAATGGCGTTCAATTAGTGATGCACATTACTCAAACAACAATAAAACTTATAAATATAGCAAAAGAGATATGATGTATATGCCACTATCAGTACTGGTACCAATGTTGATACCAATACCGATATCAATACTGATACCAATATTGTTACCAATAGTGATACTAATTCAATTAATACTGATACTCATACTCATACTAATATTAATATTAATACTAATAACATTAATACTAATACTAATACTAATACTAATACTAATATTAATACTAATACTAATTCTAATACTAATACTAACACTAATATTAAATACTAATACTAATACTAATACTAATGTTAATACTAATAGTGATACTAATACTAATATTGGTACAAATACTGGTACTAATACTAATACTAATACTAATACTAATATTAATACTAATACTAATACTAATACTAATACTAATACTAATACTAATACTAATACTAATATTAATACTAATACCAATACTAACACTAATACTAATACTGATATTAATATAATATTAATACCGATACTAATAATGATACTAACACAAATATTGATACTAATTGTGATACTAATAGTAATACTAATACTAATAATAATACTGATACTAATACTAATACTCATACTCTTACCAATACAAATATTAATACTAATAATAAAACTAATACTAACACTAATATTCATTTTGATACTAATACTAATACTAAGAATAAAACTAATATTGATACTAATACTAATAATAATATTGATACTTACAATGATAATTATAGTGATACTGATACTAATACTAATACTAATACTAATATTAATACTAATACTAATATTAATACTAATACTGATACCAGTGTTCTAAATATCGGTCGTGGCGGTCGATATATCGGCCGCCATATCGGTATCGGTTATAAACCTTTACGATTTTGTTGAGGCGGTTTGGAATATCGGTTTTTTACGGCGAGGCGGTTTGCGGCGGTTTTTTGGCGGGTCAAACCGATATATCGGTCAACAAATCGGTTTTTTTTTTTTTTTTTTTTAAATTTAAATTAAAATGAAAATTTGTTTTGATTTTTTGTTTTTCTCCAATTCTTTCAACTTCTAAAACCAAACCAAGTACTACCCCGCAATTTATGCTTTGTTGTGTTTATATTAATTGTTGATGCGAAAGACTTGCATGGTATTTGTATTTCGTAAGAATCTTTTATTATATTATGATCTTATTGTTTTTAAATTTTTTGTTTATTTATTGAGTAATTAGAATTATATAATAACATATGAATGATAGGATAGAATTATGTTTAAATATTTTTTTATATATATTTTGAGTATTTACAAATAATATTTAGAAATATATTACACTAAATTTAAAAACCGATATATTTCCGATTTATCTCCGATAAATCACCGCCGCGCCGATTTATCGTGTGGCGGTCCCTAACCGCCACGTACCCGATAACCGCCTTTTAGAACCTTGACTGTTACTAATACTAATATTAATACTAATACTCATACTCATACCAATACTAATAATAATACTAATACGTACTAATACTAATATTCATATTGATACTAATACTAATACTAAGAATAATACTAATATTGATACTAATACTGATAATAACACCGATACTTTCATTGATAATGATAGTTATATTGATACTAATACTAATACTAATACTAAGAATAAGACTAATATTGAGACTAAAACTAATAATAATATTGATACTTATAGTGATACTAATAGTGATATTGATACTAATATTAATACTAATAGTAATACTAATACTAATTAATACTAAGACTAATACTGATACTAATAACAATAATAATTATGATACTGATACTAATACTATACTCATACTGATACTCATAGTAATATTATATTAATACTAATATTAATACTGATACTTACACTAATACTGATACTCATAGCAATATTAATATTAATACTAATACTAATACTAATACTGATATCAATATTGATACTGATATTAATACCGATACTCATAGTGATACTAATAGTAATACTAATACTAATATTGATACTCATATTGATACTCGTCGTACAATACTGATACTCATACTAATATTGATACTCATGCTCATACAAGTACTAACAATCATACTGATACTCATACTAATACTGATATTAATGTTGATGTTGATATTGGTACTAATATTGATACTAATAGTGGTACTAATATCGATACTGATAATGATATTGATATTGATACTGATACGCATACTCATACTGATACTGATATTGATACAAATGTTGATATTGATACTGATACTAATACTAATACTAATACGGATACAAATACTGAAACTGAAACTGATATTGGTACTGATACAGATATGATATTGATATTGATATTGATATTGATATTGATATTGATACTGATACTGATACCGATACCCATACCGATACTGATGCCGATAATAATGTCGATATCGATAATTATACCGATACTGATATTGATACCGATATTGATATTTAGACTAATATTAATATTAATATTAATACTAATATTAATACTAATACTAAAACTAATATTAACACTAATATTAAGACTAATATTAATACTAATACTATTACTAATATTATTACTAATACTAATATTAATACTAATATTAATACTGATATTAATACCATTTCTTATACTAATATGTTAATATTGTTAATGTTGATGCTAATGTACATATTCTAATTCTAATACTAATTTTAATGTTAATGTTAATCTGGATATGCTTATGTTGATTATAAGTGTAATACTAATATTATCCAAATCCTTATCCTATTCCCAATCATATTCATATATAACATTAACCATGATTATAATCCTAATCATAATTCTAATCCTAAACCTATTTCTAACATTAATTATAATCCTAATAATTTTACTACTGATAATACTAATGCTAATGCTAATGTTAATTCTAATTACAATTATAATTATAATTCTAACCATAATCCTAATCCTAATGCTAATCATAATCATAATACTAATACATGTCTCTAATTGTAGTACTAATCAATAATCATAATCTTAATTATAATTCTAATACTAATCTTAATCATAATCATAATCCTAATCCTAATATTAATTATAATACTATATTAATCCGAATCCTAATCATAGTATTAATACCAATACTAATTCAAAGAATATTAATTATAATCGTAATTCTAATGCTAATACTAATCACAATCCTAATTTTGATTTTGCATCAATGTTTTTGCAATGATCTATTATTTTGTATAATAAACAATTATATTCAATGTCGCAACTTTTATATCAAATTCCTTATGTGTGGTACCTGATACATCAAGAAACACATATTAAATATATTAGAAATTAATATTTAATTATATTATCAAACTGACATTAAAATTATTTGAAATAATGTAAGGGTATAAGCAAACATTAAGAAGTGAAAAGAACGATAATCGTTGTTAATAGGATAAATTATGAAAATCCTCATGAACTTAGGCTAAATTACGGAAAACACCCCTATTTATCGGTAATTACCAAAATCCCCCAGATGTTTGTTTATGTCTTACACGACCCCCTTATGGTGTGATTTTTTACGGAATCTTTTTTTATTCCATGTAATATGTGGATTCTACCCTTGCAGACGTGACATTTCTTTTATCTTACTTTTTAAATACAAAAAATACCTTTAGGGGAGGTAATAGTAATACTAAAAAGTTGTGAAGATTTTAAGAAGAAAAAATATTTCGTGTAAAGTGCCCCTTACGGTAATTTTTGTCTTTGAAAAGTACCATAAACAAATATCGTGTGCAAGGTAGAATCTGCATTTTCGGTGAATATTCCACGTAATAAAAAAAAATTCCGTGAAAAATCACACCGTAAGGGAGTCGATGTAAGATGGAAGCAACCATCAGGGAAATTTTTACGATACACATTCTCTGGTCATGTTCATGTATAATGTATAATATCAAATGATTTATTCTGCAATATTTTGTTTATATAAATCCAAGTTTATGAATTAAAATACACAATTTTCGTAACACCGTCAATCATACAATTATAATACGTTAAGATTTTAAATTGAATTTAAATTAAATTAATTACTATTGAAATTAAATTAAAAAATAAAACTATTTAGAGTTTTCCAATAAAGTTGATATATTTAAAGTATTTTATAAATGGTATGATATAAAAATATAATTAAATAATTAATATCTTTTTAATTTTGGAAAATAGTGACATGTTTTTTGATGATTTATTTTCACCAATCAATTTGCCACATTGGATGAAATTAAGGACATGTCATCATTTGAAATTGACAAATGTCAATCAATTAGGCATGCAATTCAACTTTTATATATTATATAGATTATTGTTTTATTAGTTTATGAAAAATAATAAGGGTAAATTACAAACACCCCCTGAGGTATGGTCAAATTACAAAAATCCCCCTCTTGTTTGGATAATTACATCTACCCCCCTCAACTATGATTTTTTCTTACACCTCCACCCTTATTGTGCCAAATTCAACATAATCATTTAGATTCCGTGGAATGTGCTCTAATTTGTACTCGTTTTGTGTAAAAATACAGTTTTCGATGCACCACAAACTGATATATACAAGCTAAAAATCACATATTATGATCATCTTGCTCCATAATGTAGAGTTTGAATGGGATAAAACGGGTACACAAGTGATAATATTCCATATAATCTCGAAGATTCCACTAAATTTGAGGAGTTGAGGGGGTGGTTGTAATTATCCAAACAAGAGGGGTGTTTTTGTAATTTGACCATACCTCAGGGGGGTGTTTGTAATTTACCCAAATAATAATAATAATAGGGTTGAGGTTCTTAGCATTTAGCACTACATAGTATTAAAACAAGTAGTGCTGCTCTACACAAAATCAAAATTTCAAAAGTACCCTTTTTCACTTTATTTAATTTATTCAAAATAGTAATTAACAAAAATAATATTTATTTTAAAATTAATTCGCTTTAAAATAAAAAAGAAATTCCATAACATTAATAAAACAGCATCCTTAAATATTTGTGAAATCCGAATTTCGAATCCCTTCATTTTTCCGTCTTCATTTTCATCTTCATCTTCGTCCAAATCGTAGCGCTTGTTCGAATGCAACAGTGATTTTGAAATCGGTAAAACCCTAGGCTGTGTTTAATTGCAGCAAATTTCCCGATTAATTTCATCCTTTTTTCGCGAGGCCACGTGGATTTTTGCGGCAGAAAAAAAAAATGCGAGCTTTTGGATGAATCAACGCCCTCTCAGCTAGGGTTTCGGCCTCAATTGGCCGGTTCAGCCATGGGTGCTTTCACTAACAATAGGAAGCGAAGGGACGATTACTACAAATCCCTTAGTCCTCCAATCGACCAGTCGTACGGTAACATTGCCAAAAAACCGAAGCTATCGATTTTCACGAATCAGAATCAAAATCAAAATACGGTGGAGCATCATCGGCCCGCGTCGTCGAATTCTGTTGTCGCGAGAATTTCTCAGTACCCGGAGAGGAAATCAGGGTTTGGGAGAGAAGTTCACGCCCCAGTAAGGAATTCGAGGTTTGGAAAATTTTCTTCTTCTGCTAAGAATACTGAAACTGCTGCTAGTTCTGAGGAAAGCCCATCTGATAAAATGGGGAGATTTGGTTTTCATTTTCTTTTACGGAAATTCAAGAAAGCTAAGGATGCAGCAGTGGGCAGTTTAAGGTACGTGTCTCATGGGAAACAAAAGGGAAAGGAGGTGATTGAAATTGACAGTGAGGACGATAAACAGGATAATGTCTCTGATGATTCGGGCGTTGACGAAGCGGAGATTGTGGAGGATTACAATGGGAGTAAGTCGAGGGGAGGACGTAGGGGTGTTGAGAAATTACGTGAACCAAATGTTAGGACAGTGGAGAAAGAACTGCGGTCTTTTGATTCTTCTGTGGTTACAGATGTAAGTGGAATTGCAAAGGTAGACGATGAGGAGAAGAACGGGTTAATGCAGTTCGACCAGGTAGAGGTTGATTCAGGGGTGCCTTACTATAAGAGGTTGCTTGATGGCTCAAAGAAAAGAGACATTAGGCTTGCTAGTCTAAGTTTTGACATAGAAGTCAATCATAAGCGCCGTCGTTGGTTTGATTTATTTCGGCCTCAAGAGAAAGAAGAGAATATCAAGAAGGTCACACTTTTATACTACCTGAAATTTAACTTGAAGTTATACGACCTATTTATTTTATGATAACGGGGTTTCATTTGTTTGCAGAATGTAGCCGAAGAATGTTTTGTGCCACTTACTGAGGAGGACGCGAAAAAAGTTAATTCTGCATTGTCCAATTCCAATAGGTATTTTAGTAATTTCTCTTAGATTAAACTGTATGTTTATGTTCCACTTATTCATCATGCATCTTGTTGTTACAGGAGAAAAGTATTGGTGACTCATCAGAGTTCAAATATTGATATTGTCGGAGAAAAATTACAATGTTTGAAGCCTAGAGCATGGCTTAATGATGAGGTGATTTTCTCTTCATATGTGTAATGAAGTTTAGAAAATCTTATGCTGAAGTTGTTATTGGAAGGTTATGGTATGATTTGGGTTCATTACTTTGCTTTGTTTTGCAGGTCATTAACTTATATTTTGAACTGTTGAAAGAAAGGGAAAAAAGGGAGCCACAGAAGTTTTTGAAATGCCATTTTTTTAATACCTTCTTTTACAAGAAGGTTTGCTCCTTGCTCTCGGACCTTCTTTTCAATTCATTGTAGAGCAATTATGTTAAGGGATGTTGTTGCATAAGCTACAACAACATAGCCGTGTTGCATTTCGTTTATAGGTTAGCTTGATATACATTATAATCTATTCTATACATCGGTAAGAACACTTGTTGCACTTATTACCCTTAATATTTGGAAATACACTTATTTATTTTCCATTTGCAAGCAAATCCATGTAGAATCGAATTCGGAACAACAAAAAACTGCAGCTTATTCTGATACTCGTCTTTTCTGAATAACATAACCTCAGTTTACTATTCAAATCGATAGTATTTTAAAGTCAACTTCAAACGTCCATATTTACTTGAATTTTATCCAGAAGATCTACACAGTATTAAAATTTGATTATGCCTATTCTGTTGCCTTTTGTTGAATCTTGTTGTAGTCAATAAATGTACAAATTTTGGTACTGCTGTTGTTCAACATGAACAGATATTATGAGTGGGAAGCTTATTTGGTGTTTTATATGGATGTGGTGATGTCCATTGCTCACATAATCTTGCACTTGATGAACCTTTATCAGAGAAATTAAACCAAAATTAATTTCTGTCATGATCATATTATGGATTCTTCTTGTTACTTCATGTTTCTTTCACTCGCACAATGCCGTAGACAAATTTTGAAGTATGGAATAGATTATATGGCTCATTTCATTATTTTATATATTTACGTGCATTTATAATTGTCTTTCGGAATCTGGGCGTTCTCTGACTTCTACTTTTTTCCGTAAGGCATCATATTTTGCACTAAATTCTCACCCTTGCTATTTTCTCATTTGTTATTTACCAGTTGATTAGCGGCAAGGGTGGCTACAATTTTCAATCAGTTAGAAGATGGACTTCGCAAAGAAAGCTTGGATATAGCCTTTTAGAGTGTGACAAGGTACAGTTTTAAGCAATTTAATTTCGTGTTATTTTGTTCTCTCCCATTTTGAGTTGTATAATTTATCTCATTCCATATTTCTCATGTTCCTTAGATTTTTGTGCCTATCCACAAAGAAGTTCACTGGTGTTTAGCAGTCATCAACAAAAGGGATCACAAGTTTCAGTATCTTGATTCACTCAAAGGAGTTGACACACAAGTTACGAGTGTACTGGTATGGTTGCACTCTTATTAGGCTGATTGAAGATTTCTTTTGGTTCTTTCATTTTAATTAATATCTGTAAATAAAAAAAATAATAATAATATCTGTAGATTTCTGTTTATTTATTACTGAAGATCAGGGGTGTATTTTCATGTGCTACATTAAATTATCCATGCAAAAAAGAAAGGGGGGTTTCATCATTAATTCTGAAATGCAGGCGAGGTACTTCGTTGATGAGATAAAGGACAAGTGTGGAAAATGCATTGATGTGGATTCATGGGAACACGAAGCTGTCATGAACCTTCCCGAGCAGGAAAATGGGTAACATGTTCGACTATCTGATTATGACTTAGGAAATGTCATTACTTGAAAGATTATTCTGAAAAGAAAAACAGGAATTTGATGTAATATAATGTTTAGCCATGTTAGTATCAGTTTGATGACTTGCTCGTGAAAATCTATCGTTGTCATAAGTCTTGTGAAAATTAAATTTTAGTTCTTTACAGGTTTGACTGTGGCATGTTCATGATCAAATATGCTGACTTCTATAGCAGAGACATTGGACTGCGTTTTAGCCAAGTAAGCCTTATTATTCAGATTTTATATTAGTATAGCTGTGTGCTCGTGGCGTTCACCTTGCTCGGTGTGTGTGTGTGATTTTTTATGGTACTGCAAGGTTAAATAGGTGCTAGTGCATGATCTTCTTAACATGATTTCGTGTGATTTCCATATTTGTATTTGAACTTTTGCGTTTGGGCGTATGTTTACTTTTCTTCATTTAGTAGTTTATTTATGTTGGGCCGTTAGAGACGAACAAAATAAAATTCATAGTATATGTTGTATTTTTCTTCCCATATGTTCCATCGTACAAGAGTTTTTGAAGTCTATCTATTTTTTTGAAGGAACATATGCCATATTTTAGGCTGCGGACAGCTAATGAGATCTTGAAATTGAGAGCCGAGTGATATTATAAGGACTGATTGATTCGTTTGCCATACTATGATCTTGATTGGTTGAAGGCAGAACTGTTGAGATTGGGTTTTTGTCGTATAAAAAAAATGCATCCTCTTGTGCGAAAGGAAAAAGGGATGGAGTTTTATAATCGCAGTCAACTTCTGCAAGTGTAGTTCTGATATATTGCTTGTGAAATTCAAAAGAAGTGCAACAAGATAGGTGATTTCATTTTCCCTTTTTTGAACCTTTTTTGTTTCTAAGAAAGATCTGTTGATAGTATTAAAGGTTGTGAATTCATCATTGGAAGAAAGATTTGATTTATTTGTTAGTCATTTTTTTGTGTATTATCATATGAGAGACTTTTCATGCACTCGGTTACCAGTCGTGAATGTTGGAATTGTATACGGTTCCGCAGATTTCACGACTGCGTTTTTTGTTATGCAGATACTGAGCTAATAAAGCCTGATTGAACTGCACAAGACCTTTCGCTAATAATTGTAGAAATAACTCATTAAAAACCAAGCCCATTGATCAATTTTACGAGTCATAATCACGCAAAGCAAAACATAAACAAGAACGGATCATCATTCACATAATTCAGACACTGTTTTGTTACACAAATTGAATCTACAAATGATTCGGAAAACATTCAAACACTCAGTTGTCAAAAGCAGAGAATGCAATATAATCAATAAAATTGAGCTTTGAAGCTGCAGCACTTAAATAATTTCGCATTAGACGTGCGATAGTTGCAGAGCACTATACGGTTCAAATTACATTGTTATAAAACACAATCCGAGTATCGGTTAGTCCCACAAGCACAAACTTTCCCTCCACAGTTCTTATCTTTCTTTCTTTTTTAAATCTATTCATTTTTCATTTCCTTCACAAATACAAACTTTCACCAGGTGACTTTCGTGACGGTAAAAGAAGTAACACGCTATAATCGGTACAGCAAAACAAGAATATCGTTGCATCGGTTTTCGCAAGTGTTTGCTCTTTAGCGGGGTACCCTCTTTCGACTCAGTATTTCCTGCTCTTTCAGCCGATGTTGGAACCTTGCAAGGCGAGCTTGTAAACTTACCAAACTAGCTGCTTTGCGTGACAGCACAAAACTCAATTGCGTTACATAATTGTCGATATGGCTTCCTGGTTGATCCACTTCTGACAATAGTTTCATTTCCTGGTATGCAAAAGCAAGCAAATCAAGTCACATTTTCCATGTTTCTTCAATTAGTAATTTTACAGTTCACTTTTTCAAAGTTGTTTTAGCTAAATTCAAATTATCCGCTGTGGATTGAAACATAAATGATATTTCCAGCACAGGAACGAGAAATAAGAGAAAATAGAGGGGTGGAAAAATTACTTCACGAACTATCTCCATAGTATCTTCAATCTCCTTTCTGTGAGCTGCAATGAGGGCCTCTTCTTCCTACATAGACAAAATAAATTATACATATTATCGACATGCCCTTAAAAAAGTATTTTTGATAATTAAAAATGAATTAACGAACCTCAAGTATCTCATTGATATTCCCGTCAGGAGGTGGCTCAGGTTCATAATGTTTAGGTGTGCTAGGATTATTTACGTGTTGATGCTTAGAACTAATGGATGGAATTTCCGAGTAATCAGTTTCTTTTCTTGGCCCAAGTCCTGGCTTTTCGAGCCTCTCATCTCTGTAAGCTTTCCGCCGAGGTGGAGAGACTTTCTGAACCTTTTCTTCTACATCAGTTGCACTGTGTGAATACGCAACTGATGGTATTAATGTCTTCTGACTAGTAGAACCCTTGTAAGCATTTTTAACATCAGGGCCACTTTCGTCACGGGCATTAAAGTTGAAATTGGAAGAAAAACCGGAGGGTTGTTGTTTTTCGTCATCGGTAGAAAAATTGAAAGATGAAGTTTCCTTGTCCCTTCTACTTGTATCCACTGCTTTAGGTTCTTGATATTGATCATAAACATCCTCTGTCTCAGTAGTAACAGGCAGAGTTTGAGCTGATGAAGAATCTTTAACAAAAGGTGGCAATGAACTAGCCTGATCCTTCTTCGGATTCCCACTTTTCGAAAGACTTTTAACCCTGATTAAATAATAGCCATTGATTGAGTTGAGCCATGCAAAAACTGCAGAAGGAATTATTCGAGGAAGAAAAAGAATAGAAGAAAAGAAAATCCCACCTATCAGCATATCTCAAAGTATTGAGAGTATGCTCACACGAACCAGCATTCGGAGAAATACAAGAAATCATCACTGTTCTTGAATTGCCAACAAAGGAGTCCCGAAGCACCTCAGTAAGTTTGCTCCCACGGAATGGGATGTGAATCTGGTCATTGTCAAGAGCGCGAATACACTCCTTCAGTGCCAATAGACTTTTGTTGATTTCTGCTCCCTCAATTCTGCATCAACAAAATCATTACATATAAAAAAATGGCCAGCTAAAAAGAGTAGCAAAGACGGGAGAGAGTGAAAAAAGTATAATTAGTTCCACGTAGGAATTAAAACAGGAAAATTCAATTTTATGCATTTACTTGATCCTTCACCATTGATAATGAAGAATCTTTAGAGGAATATCAAATGGAGAAAGAAACATATTAGATGCAATATCAGATCTGATTATCGAAACAGTACCATATCCTATGGTTGATACCAACCATCAACAAGCCCTTGGTTTTCTTTTTTTTTTTTCATGTCAGATAAGGATAATCTAGTGTGTAACAGCAGAAACTAGTACCGTGTTTGTCGATCATTATCTGTGGTGTCGGCACCTCTCTCACTGCCAGCAAGATCAATAAAAGATATCTTGCCAACGACCTTCCCATTCCTGGATTCATTTACATCATTATTATTATTATTGTTATTCCTCCTAGATTCTTTCACCTCACTGTGTTTCTTCACAACCAGTTGCAAAATGGCATGCGATCTTGAAGACTCTTCATTAGCACCAGTAGAACCGGTACTTCTAGCTGCGTTTCCCCTCTCAATATACTCCTTCACGATATGCACATCTAAGACTTCAAACTCCTGCAGTCCGACAATGCAAACTTGTTGTCTACCATCTTCTCTCATACATAATTTCCTACACAAGAAATATCCAAAACATTGAACCAATTCAAGTTTAGTGTGAGGATGCTAGCATCATATAAATTTCATGATTGTTGAACCTAAAAGGATAAAAAATGCTTTGCATACATTCAGATGTTTTAGTAATTTGAAAGTCCCATCAATACAAGTGAAAGGAAATCAAGAAAGAGTATTAACTTCCTGTCGCTCAAAAGATCGTAAAGCTTTCCCCCGTATATCTCAAAATAGCTAAGCCACAATTTGAATCTTTGATTGCGATAAACTGGCTGATGCAGCAATCTAACGAGGTCTTCTGCTGCTCTCAGAGGTAATGGCTGCATGGTGTACGTCTTGCCACTTCCTACGGGGAAAAAAGGGGACAAGTAATCAAATTACCTAATAGAATTTATAGGATCTAAATCATAGTCTGAGATGAACATACGTAACAAGACCAACAGAAAGAAATTTGCACAGTTCAGTTTCTCAAAGCTATAAGCTGCACAGGACAATTTAGTCCTTGACCAAAATGGCTTCTAAGAGAAATATTTAAAGTGCTCATAGAAATACTTAATGGGGAAAAACTGTATGGATATTCTCTCTTTTCATAGAGGACAGAGTTCGCAACCGAGCTCCCAAACTTACAGAATAGTTTACAGATGAAGGTGTTGAAAGTACGCCCAATGAATGATTCTAAATTCTCCTTCACCTTTTCTTGCATGTAATTGACAGTTCAAAATAGGAAAGAAACATAGTTCTAAATCACCTCCTGGTGTAAAATTTCCAAATTCCACTTTGGAAGCCTGAAATCTCTGGAAACAAATATTGTCAAATCTAAGACCAGTTCCCTAGATCCAGTTATGCATTCTAAGAATATGAAAAGCGCCCTAATTTTCTACCTGCATACGAAATAGCAACTCTAGCAACAAACCTTTAAAGTGAAATAAGATAGATTCAAGAACGATTGTATCAACAAATGATCATAAAATAAATACTGAAGGGGTGTCATCGAATATGTGAACAACTTGACAGCATCCTTTCGAACATCTAACAGATATGCCAAAGGATAAAGATATACAGTAATGGTTCCATAAAATCAACCATACGATAGTCAATCACAACAAAAGACAAGACCTATGTATGAATTTCCTAAATCAGTAAATAAAACAATTTTCTCTCGGTGAACAAGTCATATAAATGAATTGTACTACTGGACATGATACAAGACTAATATATGCATTTTTATTAGTGAAACCTCAGTTGTTTTATGATCTAAACAGTGATGTGGGTGTGCGCACTCTCTTGAACTTGAAGCATGTCATTAAAATACAAGGCACGGCAGCAAACTGTGCCACAATAAGTCGATAAATCAATCACATGCAATCAGGAAAAGAAAGAGATGCATACCTGTTTGACCATATGCAAAACATGTCGCTTTGGTACGTTGAAAAATAGTGGGTATAATTGGTTCCACAGTGTTACGGTATACCTGATTAAACATGCAAGAAGAATGTTAGAGAGAAAATAAACCTAAATGGTAACTGTTAGCAAAATCCCCACCTAGTCCCCCACCTCAGCCTCCCCTGGGTCTCAGCATCACAAAAGAAAACACAAGGAAAATGAACTAGCTAATGAAACAGAAAGTAGGAAACAGGAAAATTATTTTGTTATTGCACAGTTGACTAAGAATAAACTTGAAAGCAATACATCGATGTTAAACAAAACAATCCAAAAATAAACTTATAACCAAGGAAGGTATTATTACCTCATCATTCGTCACATACTCATCTAGAACCGCATCAAAACAGAACTCGTGTTTCTCCACATATGCAGTCAGGTCAACCTTTACAATGATTCTCACATGTGAGTTCCAACATCCGAAAATTAAAGGATGATAAATACAGACCCAAAGTAGTCAACATCGACAACATAAAAAGCAAAACATTAAATACTTCAAGATGTAAAAACATTTAAAGACCTTTAATTTGGGTTCATAGACAGCTAAGTAGGCATCATTATGCACGGTCACTATATCATCCTCTTTGCGAGCATTTTCCTTCTTGTTTAAAGGCCTCTTGCGAACCTGAACTCAGAAGAAAAATACACATTCTATAAGTATGTACATGGTTTAAACAGAATTTGCATCAAGTAGAATGCAATTCTAGGTAATCAAAAACTAAACAGAGGCTTTTCATACCACAACTTTAATCTTAGCAACGTTATTTTCTCTTGTGCTGTTTTCTTTCTCGTTGGCAGGTAATCCAGCAGCAGCTTCTACATCTGGTTGCCCTCTCTGCTGCCTGCTGGTTACCGCATCAATGTCACTTTCAAAGGCTTTAGTCACAGCAGGCATGAAAGGTGATGGCTCAAATGGCTCTGAGATAACATGCTGAAATAAATTAAAGCGAGTTGTTCATTAATAGCCAGGACCTTTCGAGTTTTACCAAGAAGCATATAATTTTCAATAAGCATACATCAGATAAGAGCTCTGTGTCATCCATAGAATGTAGATCCAGAAGTCCAGCTCCAAAATCCCCCCTGAATTCCGGAGAATAAAATCCCTCTGATGGAGCAAATGCACCTGAACTTTGGGCACTTGGGGTATAAGGCTCGGACACAGTTTCACCATTAAAGTTGAGATTCCTCATTAATTTGAAAAGTCTCTGTTTCTCTTCTGCAGACTGTGGTCCATAGCCCTTCATATATCATCACAATCTCACAATTAATCACGAATTCAAAATTTCATGAACACAGAAATCAATAAAACAAGTCATTTTCCATTGATATTTCCTCCCCATGAAAAAATAGAACAAAAACAGTATCCAGTAAGCATCATTAAAAAGATAGAAGTGATGGTTATATGGATAAACAGCGTGCATTACTAAGTAAAAATTCCACAAAATCTTAGTTATAAAGACGTGTCTAGTAAAATAAGTCAAAATTCTGTTTTAGCATCACAAAGGTTTGCATACTCTTCGAACATCCTGTCAAGAATTCAAGCAAAAACAGTGCCACTGTGCAACTATTGCCAATCAAAGGTATGTAAATGATGCTGTAAGTTCACATTCCATATTTCCCACAGAAATAAATAAAAACGAGAATCTACTTATAGCATAACTGAACCATTTTCCAATTCAAGAGAGAGAAAATGGACTTAAAGCATAAATAACCATTTCCAATTTGAAGAAGAAGACCTAAATCTATTACCTGCATTAGGAGATTAGGGAGCATGCGGTGATCCACTGGATTGGACGCCATTGGAGAGGCCAGATGCTGCAATCCGGCAGACTGGAGCCACCGTGCCATAACAGCATCCCCTGCATCTCCGCCGGACACCCCTGGTCCACCATTCTCGTACAGAGCGGTGGCTGCAGCCCCGCCGCTCTGTTGCATCTGGCCACCCCCGTGGCGCATCGTTCTCTTTTGGGGAGCCAATTTTCTAAGATCTACTTCTTCCACACTTCAACACCGAAAATCCAACAGATTAACATAAATTCCTCACCGCAACAAACAATGAATCACAGACAAAAATAAAAAAGGGGGGAGAAATTCAGATAAACATACAAATATGATGAAAATTAAAATCGACGCAACACATCAACGCGCTTCCTGCAAGCCAAAATCAACCGCAATCCGACGCGATTGAATCTCTCAAAATTTCCACCGATTATCCAGATTCTCTTGCCGATTTTTTTCCCCCTAAAATGATTATCACCGGAAAAAAAAAGGTTAAAATAAATGCAAATTTCAATTGAGATTTTCGGGAATGAAGTCATTGAAATGGAAAAACTGAAATCCATATCCTCAGACCTGAATCAAAATCAATCGAACATGAAATGTGGGCAGATCTGAGAGTTGAAGAAAAAAAAACATAAAAAATAAATTAAAAAAAAAAAAATTTGGTTCGGCAATTAAATTTCTCCGAGAATTTTGTTGAGATTGCTTGAGAGAGTGGAATGGAGCGTCAGACAATGATGATGATGAATATGTGTATATATATAATCATATATATATATTATATATGTATCTACATGTATGTATATTTATCTGCGTGTAATTTTTCTTCTTTTGCTTTTAACTTTGTTCAGATATATGTATCTCTGCATTTGTTTACATAATAATAATAATAATAATAATAATAATAATAATAATATACCTGCAAACGTATTTCACAATAATGGATGGTGTTATCTTTTGAAATAAAGAAACGATTAAACGGCTCGTTTTGAATAATTAATTATCTGACATTTTTGCCCTTCACCGGTGAATATATTTACCTTTTAGATAAATAAAGTTAAATTACGAAAAAAACCCTTATGTTTGGGTAATTATAACTACTCCTTTTAACTATGAAATTTTCTTACGTTTTTTATCTTATGATGTCAAATGTCAACATAATCATCTATATTTCATGGAATGTTCTCTAGTTTGCACTTGTTTTGTGCAAAATTGCAGTTCTTTTATGCACAACAATCTGATATTTACGAGCTAGGAGACACATCTTATGATTACTTTGTTTCAAAATGTGGAGCTCGAATGGGGTAAAATAGGTACAAAGTTGAAAATATTCAACATAATCTAGAAGATTCCACTAAATTTAACATAGCTATGAATGACGTAGAATAAAATTTGACATAATAAATATTTTTCGTAATTTGACATTGCAGGGTGACCGAAATTTATCCTATTAGTAATTCCAGTACAAGAGGCAATTTCTTACAATTCCAATCATAAAAAAATATATATATATATATATATATATATATATATATATATATATATATATGCGAACGTGCAATTAAATATGATACAATAAAAAAATTAATATGATACAATAAAAAAAAGTGAGATTAAATTTAGATTAACAAATTTAATTAAATAATTAGGGACAAAGTGTGAAAACAAATCGTGGGGGAGCCGACCAATTCTGATTGGGCCACAAGCCCATGTCTTATGATTTTCTATTTTCTTCACTCCTACGAATAGTGGAAATGACACTTCTGCCCCTGATGGGCTTCAATTTATTATTTGGGTCCCTGAATTTGATGGATCTCACAGTGTCCAAAAACTTGCAGTTGAGGGCTGACAGTTTTGCTTTTTACCATGTTTACAGGGGATAATTACTCTCACTTACCCTGTGACAAAATAATAATAATATTAATTAAAATTTAATATATAAATATATATATATAATAAAAACAAAAGAAATGAAAAATGATAGTCACATTGGATTCTGCTGATGATTAAGACATAATAGTGTCATGTGTGTTCAAAATGTTCAATCATCAATTTCATGGACAATATTTTCCAATGGGGAATTAAAAAAAAACTGTTTCAAATGTTTTGTTTTGTTCATTATTTGGATTATTGACATTTATTTAGTGTTATTGTATTGTAGAAGGTAGTCACATTCATAATTTAGATACCTAAGTTGTAAATAAAATAAATAGACCTACAAATTGATTGCATTTAATACCATTAGGACCCCTAGCAGGCTAGCACTATGTATTAAAAAAATTCTATGCAATTCAATCTGAGAATTAATTATTGTGCCCTATTGACCATTTTAGACATTTGTGCATGTCAAGTGGTATGTCAATAATTTGTAATTATTCCACACAATTTCTTTATGGAATTTTGACTTCTTTAGAGGCTAAAATCGCCAAAGGGTGCTCCAAACTTAGTGTGCAATTTCATATCAACGATGCAGGATCGTGCAGTGTATTTTTCGAGAGTAGCATCTACAAATCCGATTATGTGGCGGTGTTTAGACATAAATAATTTAAATTTGATGTAATCCTATTTATGAATAGGTCCTAGATTGCAATATATATATATATATATATATATATATATATATATATATATATATATATATATATATATATATATATATATATTATTACAAATAGATACATATGACACAAATACAAAAAAACAATAATACATGTAAATACTTGCGTGGCATTTGTTATGCATATGCATGCATGATGAAATTGATTTAGTACTTTTGGATGGGATGTCCAAATGGAAGCTTGCCTATGGAATTATTACATGGATTTTTGTACCATAAAAAATTGTTTTTTTCGAATGTGAGAAGAATATTTATTTAAACGATTATTAAATGCTACATCGATGTATACTATGTAACACATAAACTTAAACTTTTTAACGTTTTCGCATTTCGGATACGTTTTGTGTCGAGAATTCGAAAATATCTGTCGGACATCTTATGTGTAAGATACATTAGTCCAACTCATTATATGGTTTTATCTACTTATTTATTATTATTATTATTTTAATTAGGTTGCAGCCTAACTTATATGCCTTGCAGTACACTTCTTTTTTGTTGAATTAAGAATGTTGCTTTCACTTAAAGTATCCACATTAACATCACTACTATTTGAATTAAAGCACCTCATCATTAATTGGCATGTTTGCCACTTTAATTTGCATTATCTATTCCTAATTTCGAAATCACATGGATTTTTTAATTACCATAAATATATTGTTTTATAGTGATTTTTACTTTTTTTAGACTTAGTTGCTTAATTGGTAAAGGTATGTTTGGCATGCCGGATATAAAACTAGTTTTGCCATCCATAAATTACAATCACGCCCCTAAGGTAAGATCTAATAACGAAAACTCCCTCATTTTTCATAATTGCACTTACCCTTTGCAATTTGTAGATTTCTTACATTAACACCCTTTCATAGAGGGGTCGATGTAAAAAAATTACAAACTACAGGGGACTAGATGTAATTTCTCAAAAAAGAAGGGATTTTTGCATAATTACACTTTACCTCAGGGAGGAGGTTGTAATTTAACCTATAATTTATAAGAACATTGTACTAGATACCAAATATGGTTTTATAGCAAATCAAAGATTATATAGTTAAGGATATTTGAAATATAACATGATAAACAAGTAAATAAACAAAGCAATTAAAAAGAAGCGCAGAATCATCGAGTGGAGCAAAACGAGCTTTTTAGAGAGAATCGAGCACATCAATCCGGTCAAAAATGGTAGCACGATAACATAAAAACCAAAAACGAAAATAAGCAACAAATTATTCACTCTAGAGAGTGGCAATAAAAATACGAAAAAACGGCATCGTTCTATGGCTAAACGAAACACCACCTTAGCTTTTGCAAGCCACTTTTAACACTTGATTTCCTTCAAACCGTGGGCGAAGTACAAGAATGTCGGATCAGCCGCCCCATCCTTGTAGTAGGCAAAAACGAGCGTGCTGTCATCGTGCATGCTCTCTCCCACAAAACTATAATAATAATTAAAAAAAAAAAATCATTAAGCCAATACATACAATATAAAATCGAAACATAACGAAAAGAAATTAGGAGTATGTATCTTACAATTGGAGGTCTTTGATCTTGCCAAGCAAGTACTTGGTTGCCCCCTCGATTGTCTTCTTAAACTGGTCTTGCTGCTCGCCTTCAAGCTTTGCAGACAGAGATTTGATGTACTTTTTGATGTAGGCGACAAATTGTTTTTTGTCGAAAGGAGGTTGTTCCTATGAATACAAATAATGGTATTAGGACAAGAATTGCAAAATTAAGTGGCTACTGCAACTTGTAATTGATCCAATTTAAAAAACATCAAAATCCCAAAAACATAGTCGGGATTCTTAATATCCAATTAAGTGGTTATTGCAACTTGTAAGAGTTGCGTATAATATATACCTGGAGTCGAAAGGTGTCGACAATGTCGACCACTTTGACAGCTTGGTCATCAACTCCTTCATCCTCTCCACCACCTTCCGCAGATGGGTTTGCCCCGATATCTACATCGACCGACCCCGTCACCACCCACTGTGATTTACGAGAAAATTACAATATCAATACTCGTAAATAATAATTTAATCAAAAAAATAGAGACCACGACGATTACTTAAATCATCAAGAAAGGTGACATCTGCGGCATTAACAAAGAGAAAAATATTATACCTTCCCTTCGACCTCCCAGAGGGCTCCATTCTCAATTTCCTTATACGGGAAAGAGTCGGACAGAAGTTCATCACCTACAATCAATATTCGATCACAGTTAAAACGTTTCCGGGCGAAGAAGTACGTGTAACTTGCAACAATTTACAACAAAGAGGAATCTAACAATAACAAATCAATAATTCACTCTCTTCATACAATTGTTAGAATATAATCGTAGAAACGGCAAGAATTACCTAATATAAAAGATTCCTAATCGAAGGCGAATTCCTAATTATATTCTAACACAAACCCAATGATTCTGAAAAAACACAACTATACCAAAAACTTTAATTTTCTAAAAAAATCTCCTAATATTATCCATTAATTTGATCCTAATTACAGCACAGTAGCAAATTTGAATTTTTTATTTATTTTTTATAAACAGTAACGAAAAATCAAACCAGCTAGCTAAATATAGTGTATCTATATCAATAGTCACAATCAATTGATTAAGTAACACACACGAATACAACAACAAGATCAGAACAAAAAAAAAAGTAAAAGATCCAAACTTTAAATAAAAAATCAAACCGCATGTGAAAATTGAAACCGAAATCGAAACCGAAACACAAATCTACACAATAAACAGCTTAGAATAACAAAGAAAAAGCATAATTTGCAAAATTCACCTGTGAGCAAATCTTGGTAGACCAGCATTATTGCAGAAGGGAGGAATATAGATTTTGCAGAGAGAGAGAGTGGGGCACAAGATCTAGAGAGAGAGAGAGAGGGGTTTTATTGTGCGTGCAAATCGAATATATATAGGGATGACAGAATGTGAGGAAGAAGAGATTGAGAAAGAAAGGGACTTTTGACATGTGTGAATTACCCAAAATAGCCACGAATATTCTTTGTGCTTTCCAATAATGCCCTTTTCCAGGTTAGTGTCGTTTTTTTTGGGTTGGGCCGGGTCTAATTGGCCCAATTGTATATGGGTCCCACTCTCACATATTCGATCCACATTATTCATAAAAAAATATATTTTTTTAATTAAATGTTTATTCTCTATTTTTTTAATAATTGATTAATTAATTAATATACAATAGAACCTCGATGGATTAATATTTGATAAATTAATAAAATTTGCCTAAATAATAATTTATTCTGGTCCCGACTCGGTAACAACCTACTAAACTATTAGTTCGATAATTTAGTATTTCGCTAAATTAATAGAATTTTGATAATCTCGACTCTATTAATTTATAGAGTTTTAATTGTATTTAAGTAAAATTCATAACCTCCCTTCAAATAATGACATATCAAAATTTTGTTAGCTATATATAAGATATAATATTGAATGTAATTTTTAATTATTGGAAAAACTCTAATTAAAATAAAGGTAAAAAAAATATATTAAAAAAATTCATATTAAATATAAAATGCCTTTCCCAAACAATAAGAGCAGCTCTCAAACGCCGCCGTTTCTAATTCATCCCCAATTTCTAAGCGGGAAAATCCCAAAATTCAAAGTCGTTCTCGATCTACACCGCCCCACCACCACCGCACCCACCGGAAAATTCATCCAAATTTTTTTCCGCCATGGATGAAATTATAGCTCGAATAGTTGCGAATCTCGGAACGCAAGCACCAATTTCGCGTTCTGCTCTCGCCGATTTAGAGATACTGTTGGATTACACTCTGAAGACCGACGACACAATCGATCTCGAGAATTTCTACAATGAGCTTTCTTCGAGAAATATCTCACTCAATTCGCTCACCGACGCCATTTCTTCGGCCATGGATTCTGGGCTCAGTTCAAGCAATTCGATTTTGGCATCAAAAGTTTATCTTTCACTCCTTCTATCCCCCAATTCCCCAGTCTTCACACTTTTTACGCCTGTGGCTTTTCTCAGCCTCCTCCGTGCAATACGATTGTCTGTAAAGAATCACTCTTCTGTTTCGATTGAAGAGTCCTTGTCCAGAAGCCCGGGCCGAAAGAAGAAAGGAAAGAGAAATGTTGGTGGGAATAAGATCAGGGTGGAAAGTAGGGATTCGGAGGAGAACGAGGGTGGAGAGGGAGGTTATGATGTCAAAGATTTGTTTTCTTTGCTTGATAAGATGAAAATGGTGATGGATTTGGTCCATTTGGACAGGTTTTCGGATTGTTTGAAGGCTTTGGTTCAGACTGTGTGCGAGATTCCGATGCTAGCCGTTGATTATTGGGGGAATACGGGGAGTTTCAGGAGGTTATGTGAGTTGTGTTCTCAGGTTTTGACCGAAGCGTTGAAATCCGAGCATGGGAACCAGGGGGAAACTGCTGCTGAGGTATTGAAGGCATTAGCCCCTCTAATTTTGTCGTCTAAATCACAGATTAGAACCTTCGGTTTGCTTTTTGTGGTGAATAAGATGGTCGGTATGGGCGAAAGTTGTGTTGACATTATGAAGGCGGTTGCAAACATGCCAAAGTATTTGGTGCAGAAATCCCCGGAAAAGACTGAAGCGAGGGGGTTAGCTGTTGAGTCCATCATGGAAATTGTGAAGGCTTTAGATTCCGATTCTCAAGTTGGATTTGCTGATTATGTAGTAAATATGAGCCAAGGGAAAGGGCAGTTTAGGCTTTTATCTGTGGATCTAATCCCGGTTTTATTGATGTCATTGAAGGGTCCTTTCGGATTTGATATGGTTGACGGGGTTGAGAATTCACGGGGTTTGAGGCTATTAGAAGCATTGATTCAGCGCTGCTCTGATTCGACAGTTGGTGTTAGAGCTAGAGCTTTAACAAACTTAGCTCAGGTTGTGGTGTCTTTGTCGGGGAATGACAAAAGTAGAACGGTGTTGAAAGAGTTGATGGGGTTTGGGCATGAGGGGATTAACGGGATTAACAATATCCTAAAGCTACGCTGTATGGATGAAAAAGCTGCAGTTCGAAAGGCAGCTCTGTTGCTGATATCCAAATTGACAGCACTTTTAGGAGGCGAATTTGACGAGGAACTGCTAAAGACAGTAGGCATGGCTTGTTCTGATCCACTTGTTAGCATTAGGAAAGTTGCTGTCTCGGCTCTATCTGAGGTGAGCTTGATGTCCGTGCTTAACTATTTCCAATTATTTCCAACCAATCAGATATCTGATATTTGATACGATTCCACCACTTAAGTGGCATTTCCATGGGTGTTTGCATATAAGGGTGAAGGTGTCTGTCTGTACATATGCCAGTTTACCACAAATATTTTTTCTCCTGTTTGATATTTTTCTTTATTTTCCCTGTAAATTGTTCTTAATATTTTAACAAAATTCATGGTATATACTGACAATTACCATCTATAATCCTCTAATGTTGTTATTAGATTATCTTCCCATGTGTTGTTTGCCTTTACAGTTATTGAAGTTTCTAGTGGTTTAATCTTAAAATATGATTTGCTTTTGATCTGTAGGCCTTCAGGACACACTCAACCCGTCTCGTGACCAATGAGTGGGTGCATTCTGTTCCACGTTTAATAGGTGACAATGAAACTAGCATCCAAGAGGAATGCGAGAATCTTTTCCTTGAACTGGTTCTTGATCGCATAACTAGGGTTGGATCGAGCTGTTCAGCCAATTACGACCCCATTGCTCACGATGCAAAGGGCAAGAAAAATGTCTCGGATACGGAAACAGAGTTGTTATATCCAGAGGGAGTTCTAGGATTGCTGAAAGAGATTTGCAACACAGAGGTATCACCTTGGGTGAAGAAGATCTGCTCAGGTCTGGGGAAAAAGAAAAAGCTCCAGAAGAGAATTGTTACCTCGCTTCAAAATATCATCAGGACATCTGAAACTCAATGGCTAAAAAATTGCATGCCGATAGAGAAGTGGACAGCGCCACCTGGCGCTTGGTTTTTGTTGTCTGAAGTATCTGCATTCCTCTCAAAAGCAGTTGACTGGGAGTTCCTTCATCATCATTGGCAGCTTCTTGATAAGTATAAATCTGTTGGTCAACCCCAAAGCCCTCTTCCAGGGGAATATGCAGGGAAAGACAAGATTGATTTAGAATCTAGTTCTGTTGATTGGGCGAGAGATCGTGTCTTTCTATTGCAGGCAATTTCTAATGTTTCAATGGAGCTTCCTCCTGAACCTGCTGCAGATCTAGCGCAAAATTTACTCCAACGACTTGAAGGGTTCAACATGCATACAACTGAGGTATATATAGTTTTGAGTTTGTACTACGTAAGTAACATAACCAATTGCACTAATGAGTTGGAATAGCTTGAAAACTAGTTTCCTTCGTCAATGATTCGTCACTTGTGTGACTTCTACATAGGTGAATTGAATGACAAATCATTTTGCTTAAAATTGGTCAAACTCCGAATTTCGTTGCAACTTGGTTGACGGAGCTAGGCTAGTTATTATCTTATAAAGAGTCATTTGCTATATATAGCATGTCGTAGTTGTCAGACAACATACCCTGAAATTCAAATCAGATGGGCAATATCCAAGCCCTCTAGCTATGTCAACTGAAATTCCCTTATAATAACAACCGTTCAGTAGAAATTATCATGCATAACAAATTTCAACTTGTTTGATAAACTCAGCATGGATTATGATTATATAATCTAGTGTATCTTGTTGGTTTTTGATTTGACGTTTTCATGTTTGTGATTTGACGTTTTCGTGTCTTTTTTCATGTTTGTGAAGGACAAATTGTCGGTCATTTTTCCTTATCAATATTATGATTTTTTGTTGACACAACTATTTATAAACTAGTCTTCTTCCTATTATAGCTTCTATACGGTGCTCAAAGCTTTTACGTTGTATAGTGTCTATGTTGAATGATTTTGTGCGCTTGAACCAGGTTAATGCTCATGTAAAAGCACTGAGAACATTGTGCAGACGTAAGGCTTCAGGTCAGGAAGAGGCTGATAACCTTGTAATGAGATGGGTGAACCAGCTTCAATCTAAAGCCTCCAAAGTTTTAGACATGTGCATGTCTGAAATTTCTGATGCTGATAGGATAAGTGCTCTTCTTACACCACAGAGCACTGTACGTCGGAAAGAACCAAGAATGTCAGACACCGTGTCGAAACTATTAGCAAACACAATTATTGCCGTTTATACCATTGGGTCATTGGTAATTATCTGTCCTTCAGCCAATTTAGAAACAATTGTTCCAACCATACATGCCATCATCACTTCAGGGAATTCCGATCCAAAGTCAAGAAAACAAACTGGGCCCGTCGTTCGTATGAAGCAGATCGCCCCATCCTTATACTTACAAGCATGGCTGGCCATGGGCAAAATTTGCCTAGCTGATGGAAAACTTGCAAAGCGCTATCTTCCTCTTTTTGTGCAGGTATATTTCCAACTCATGGTCCTTATCAAGTTACAACTTATAACAAAAAATGTACCGATCTCTCTTCTTTACTAGCATATCTCGATTGGAGAAAAAAACAGTTGAAATTCTTTAATGTACCAAACTTACAGCTAAATCAGTTGCATAAGTGTTAGATCTCCAATTTGAAACTTTCATATTGTTATATTATTATATTAGCTACACTTTTTCAACTACTATTTTCTTTTCTCTTTTTTTATCTGCAGGAGCTTGAGAAGAGTGAGTCTGCTGCACTACGCAATAACATAGTAGTGATGATGGCAGATTTTTGTGTGCGATACACGGCTATGGTTGACTGGTGAGACCCAGTATTATGTTTTGTTAATGTCGGTACTTTCATATTTTGCAACTTACCAAAGATTCTTAACATCGTTTGGGAACCTTACAGTTATATGTCAAAGATCACAAAGTGTCTGCGAGATCCATGTGAAGTGGTAAGAAAGCAAACATTTATTCTACTGTCCAGGCTATTACAGGTACATCTTTGTCGTAACACAATTTTGTTAGAGGATCGGTTACAAGGTACCGTCTTCTTCAACTTGGTTTCTTTTCTTACAGCGGGACTATGTCAAGTGGAGAGGAGTGCTCTTCCTTAGATTCCTGTTGTGTTTAGTTGATGACTCAGAGAATATTAGGCAATTAGCTGATTTCCTCTTTGGGAATATCTTAAAAGGTTACAAACTTTGTTTGACATACTGTTTCTGTTAGTTCACCTTAACATTGGTTTTCACGTTTTCTCCTTCTTTAAATTTTTCGGTGACTTCTAATCTGCAGCAAAGGCCCCACTTTTAGCTTATAACAGCTTTGTGGAATCTGTCTTTGTCTTGAATGACTGCAACGCACATACAGGACGTAGCAACACCAATAATTCACGCAATGAAAACCGTCTTTTTTCAATTAGGTTCGCACGTTTTTTAATCCCTTTAATTAGAAGTCATCTAATTGTACGGCACTCAGAGATAACTCGTACGAAATTGAATTTATTTTTCCCAGAGGAAACGATGAGAAGTCAAGGTCTCAAAGGATGCACATTTATGCCACCTTGTTGAAACAAATGGCCCCAGAGCACCTTCTTGCCACCTTTGCAAAAGTATGTGCTGAAATTCTTGCTGCTGCATCGGATGGTTTGCTCATTCTAGAAGACACTACTTCCCAATCAGTTTTACAGGTAATATTCTCTCTCTCTCTTCCTCTCTCCAATGTGTTGTACCGACACAAATGCCTTAAATTTTACATCTTCTGGTAATGATTGAACAGGATGCATTCCTCGTACTCTCTAGCAAAGAGATCCGAATTCAGACCAATCACGGACCATCTTCGGAGGCATTAGACGTAGAAGACGAAGGTGGAGACAGTGCGAAAAACGGGAGAGCAATAACTCAAGCAGTCAGAAAAGGGCTCATCCAAAACGCAATCCCCATTTTCATCGAACTAAAACGCCTTCTAGAGAGCAAAAACAGCCCTCTCATAGGCTCACTCATGGATTGCCTGAGAATCCTTCTAAAGGACTACAAGAGCGAGATCGAAGACATGTTAGTTGCCGATAGGCAACTCCAGAAAGAACTCATATACGATATTCAGAAATACGAATCAATGAAGGCAAAGAATACAGCTGCGAACATGTACAGATCGGAGGCTTATCTTTCGCCTTACGCTGCTGCAAAGAGCAAAAAGTTGCCGGAGAATGTTAAAGTGGCGTCGGCAGTGGCTGATGCCGTGGCGGCAGCCACCGCGAGATCGGTACTGAGAGAAGTGAACAACGGTGCTTCGACGCCTCTCAGTGCGATGAATGTGCCTAAGCTTAAGTCTCGGACAGTGGGGCAAAATCGGGAGAGTAATTTACGGGGAGATAGGCCGGTTGGGGTGATTGAATCTTTGAGGAGAAGACAGTCATTTGACACTGATGATGAGAATTGAGAAAGTGAGTTTGGATTTGTATAGAGAAATGTTTGAGTTAAGAAGAATGATTGTTCTAACCAATGTTGTTGTAACCGAATCTATTATAATTCTGAACTCGAGAATTAGTCGGACGAGGTTCGGACATTTCGATTATTTAAAAAAGAAAAAAATCATCCCAGGATACTGAAAATGTTAATTTTATTAGTGTCAAGCTAGAGTATGTCATTGATACAAGAAGTTAATATTCAACAAATTTTGTAGCCAATTTAAGAGGAAAATAATAAGCCTCGTTTGGTTGCCAGTATAAGATTAAATAATATAATGAAACCTTATGAATCGACCCGATAAATTATTAGAGATCCCAAACATTAAACAAAGTGATACATAACGTTGACATTGGTTCAATGAATCAAATTCAGTTTATCAGTAGTCATGTATAAATATTTGACTGAGAAAAAATAAAAATAAGAATATAACAAAAAGTAAAATTATGAGTGGCTAGATGACGTGTCACACTTTGATTCGGCAAACATCATATTTGTGAATTGTTCTCTCTCTCTCACACACACATTCAAACACTATCTCACACTCCTCTCTTTGAGTCGGTCGTCGGATTTCGGATCTGTGATACTAAGGTAAGAAGAAATTGCGCATCTTTTGATTTTGGAATATCTTTTGTTTGATTAATTCACATATTTGTGGTTTTTGTTCATACTGTTTTTATCAGCTATACCGAGCTTAATCGCCCAATATGGTTGAGAATTTGAGATACTGATATCGGTTTTTCATGTTTCTTTTTTTCTATTAGGTGAGTTTTTAGTTTTTGAGGAATGGGTAATTGACTGTTGATTGATTCCTGGATTTCTGATTTTCTGGGGTTCGACCAATTTCTAGGTTTTGAATCCCCAGATTGAAAATTTGGGGGAATTTTGGGCATTTTTTTTCGTTGTGTTGTTTGTATGTTCTGAGTAGGTGTTTATTGAGTGAGAATTCGAAAAAATAAAATCGAAAAAGTTATGGAAGGCAACAAAGATGAGGCTTTGAGATGTATCAATATTGCCAAAGAGGCGATTACGTCTGGCAATAAACAAAGAGCCCTCAAGTTTCTCGGAATTGCCCGCCGTCTCAATCAGGATTTACCCGTGGACGATCTTCTGGCTGCATGTGAGAATCTCGATTCATCTTCTTCTGCCGCGGGTCCGTCGAACGATGTGAAGAATGTTGCCAACGGTAAAGCTGATGAAGCTTCGGTCAATGGTGATGGGGTTTCGAACGGGGAGAGGAGTTACACGGAGGAGCACGTGCACTTGGTGAGGCAGATCAAGACGAAGAAGGACTATTACGCGATTCTTGGCGTGGAGAAAAAATGCACCGTGGAGGAGATTCGGAAGGCGTATCGGAAGCTGTCGCTGAAAGTCCATCCGGATAAGAACAAGGCACCCGGTTCCGAAGATGCGTTCAAGAAAGTTAGCAAGGCGTTTAAGTGCTTGAGCGACGATGAATCGAGGAGGCAGTACGACCATACGGGTTTAGTCGATGAGTTCGAGTATAACCAGCAGCATCAAGTGAGGAGAAGAACAAGGAGAACCGGGAACGACTTCTTCGATGACGATTTCGACCCTGACGAGATTTTTAGAGCCTTTTTTGGTCAGCGTGACGTGTTTAGGCATGCACACGTTTACAGGACTCGAACACACAACAATACTGGTGCTGCACATCAGAGGGAAGATATAGGTGGCGGGGGGCCGAATATCATGCTTCTTCTTCAGTTGCTGCCGTTTTTGATAATCATTTTGCTGGCTTATCTTCCGTTTTCGGAGCCTGAGTATTCGTTGCAGAAGAACTATTCGTATCAGTATAAGAAAATGACAGAGAAACACGGGGTTGAGTTTTTCGTCAAGTCGCCTCAATTTGACGAGAACTATCCAATTGGAAGCTCCGCTAGAAACGACGTTGAAAATAACGTGATCAAGGATTACAAACATATGCTTGGACGCTATTGTCACATCGAAATGCAGAGGCGTCAGTGGAATCGGCACTTCCCGACTCCTCACTGTGACAAGCTCGAAAGTTTCGCGGCATGAAGGTGAGCTCAACTTTCGTCATTATAAAACAGTTATATTCACTTGTGCCGAGCATGTTATTATAGGATGGACATTATAGTGCTATGCTAAGAATTACGTTAGACAAATAAAATAGGAATCGTAAACCTTGTTAAGGTTTGGTAAAAGGAATTATCTGCCGCAATGAATATCCATGTTAAGTAAGCTGCACCCTAATAGGTGTGAATATCCACAACACATGTAGTTCACTCATACAAAGTTAATCTCTGCTAGATTTCCTATGGCTGTTAGTTTGTCCCAGCCACCAATAAAAGCCAATTCCGACCAAAATTAATTCAGAAACTCGTCCAGTTTAAAAGAAAGGGTGGGTGCGGTATATTAATTAACCCTCTTGTTCTCGTCTTTTAGTCACGGAAGAT